>NW_026267488.1:197017-215819 GCF_000697945.3 Frankliniella occidentalis
AGAAGGGGAGGGGGAGGCTGATAAACTTAGGGCCGGGGTCACTTTCTCGCCCGGCCCGAGGAGTTTGATCATTAGGAAACTTACACGCGGCCTTCGCCTGGCCGCCGGCCCGCCGGCCTGGACCGTTGGCCCGTGCCGCCGCCGTCGTCATCCGCGCCGAGTTCTGGGAGAGGAGGCTGGAGGCGCGGCCTGGGAGAAAAGTTCCGCCAGCAGCGGGCTGTATGAAGGGCGGAGGGGACGGGGTAAGTCCTCTGCGCCTATGAAAGCCAGTTCTTGTAGCACGAAATGCACCTGCTGCTGCAGAACTCGATTTTCCTGGGTCCTCAGCGCGGAAGTTGGCCTACCTGCCAGGCGGATGGTGGCCTACCTCTCGGGTGGATGGTTGGATGGTACCCACCTGGTTGCCGCCGCCGGTACGGTACCCCGACTACCTGGTGGCCGCGGGCGGCGCGCCCGCTCACGCGCGCTGTTGTTGTATCGGCGCTGCCCTGTAAAGCCCTGCAACAGCCCCGGAGCCCAGCCAGCGGCACTTGTTGCAGCTGCGGCGCTCCCAGGAGGGAGGAGAGAAGGTTTGGGAAGAACAGACCTTGGTGGGGGGGGGGGGAGAGTTGGGGAACCGAAAAAGTGTGGAGCCCCCACGGCAGAGAGAGCGTGAGGGGGGAGGGAGGGCAGAAACTGGTTCTGGGAAGAGCGCGGCTGTGTACGTCGCTTTAATGTTTGTCGACGCAAATTGCAGCGCGCGCGTGTCGTTTATTTAAGAAAAACGAGTACACGGCGGTGCGGTGATGCGCGTGAGGGTGGCCGGAGAGCACACCATGCGGTGGTGCATCATCCGCTACTCAGCGTGTCATGAGTCACGATGTGGAATTATCTATATTCGCCATAATCGTTTCCTAGGTTTACTTTTCCCCGCGCTTTATCTCTTTTCATCGCTCCATTTTTTTTTCTCCTGGCGCGTGCCAAAACATTCATGTCGACCATCTCTCTCTCTCTTTTGTGGTGGTATAAATGTGTGGGTGCACAAAAACAACAAAAATGCAACATTCGCCAGAAGGGGTAGGAGGAAGAGAGGAGTTGGGGAGTACAAACAATAATAGTAACGTGATTATCGGTGCGGCATTGTTTCGCCACGCGAGGGGCCGGGGCGCGGCTGGGCGCTAGTCTGCTGCTATGGCTGCACCGCCGCTCTGCATTGGCCGCCGATATGCAGAGAGGCCGCCTTTAATTAGAGGTCACGTCGGCCAATACTGGGCCGAGCCCAGTATAGCCGGGCGCTATCGTGTAATGGACAGGTTTGTAGACTGGGTGGGCGCGGGCAGGCGGGCGGCTCGCTCGATATGCAATGTCGAACTGGAGTGTTTTCGTCATTCTCTCTCCGTCTCTTTCTTTCTCTCTTTCTATTCCCGTTCACTCCATTCTTCCTCATGGCTCCTGACATCCCCTGCGGGCATCTAGCGGCGGGCGAGTAGGGTGGTTGGTTCAAGGGGTGAGTGGGGGGGGGAGGGGGAGCCTTGGAAAAGTTTTGCCCTAATAGCTCTCCACGCTTTATCCTAATGCTGCTTGCCGCTGCTGCCGCCGCCGCCCCTCAATTTTGCTCGGTGTGTTGAGTTCGCCGCTCCGCTGTTGTTTTTCGCTCGCTGAATTAATTATGACTGCCATGTTTTTCGACTCGATTACCGGCGGTTAGTCTAATTTCATCATTCTCCCTCACTCCCGCCCCGTTTACGACGGTGGTTGGGATTATTGCTTGCATATTTCCGGCGCAAACATCTTTTTTTGTTCGCCTTGTGTTTTACATTCTCTTTGCTCTTGTTTTACACCTTCCCTTTTCTGTGTGTTGTTGCAGGTTTCACGTTCCCCGGCATCAGAACGACCGGATACCCTTCAGTACTACCAAGCCAGTACGGGTGAGCTTTACTCGTAGCTAGTCCTAGTCGATGCAATTGTACATACACGTTTCCAGGCACCTGTACAAACAGCAATTGGTGTTGTGTTCACTCGAGGAGTGTATATTGAAGCGCCAGTGGCAGCGTACTCTAATTCTTTTTATTCCTTCCTTTTTTTCATTTTCTTCTTTTTCCCCCACATGAGTTTTAATTAACTGCCAGAAAAGCAAAAACTAAGCAGTGCCCCCACCCGAGAGCCAAGCCAATGTAGAGAGATGCGCTACACCAAAATTGTCTCAGTAAATACGTATTCGAGGGTCTACTGATACCGTTTAACGTTTATCCGTGTCAGAATCCGATTGAAGAGCGAGTTGATCATATCTTGAACATTTGCAAAGCGCGCTCGCACTGCCATCTTGCGGTGGCGTCTGGAACCAAACAGCGGCGCTACCCCCTAGCGCAGCCTCCGCCGTGTCGTCTCTGGTATGACTTCTTTGATTTGTCCCGCTTTCCGTTTGGTCTTCTCTCAGGCAGCAGGAGCGTACGGCTGGACCTTGCTCTCTGCGAAGTGAAAATTTGTTGCGCGTTGCTCAGTCAGTGTTTGTTTGCACACGGGTTGTTTTACTTCGGCCCGAGTGTCCACCATGTGGTGTAACGCGTACTCGGCATTTTTCAGGTTACAGTGCACTGCGCACTGCGCGGGGTATTCATGGGGCGCGGGTTTCTTTTGTCGCGGGCGTGTTGTGCAAAAGCGCTGCGGCCGGCCAGCCTCTGGCGAGCCTCACTAACGGTACTTTTGCCCTGTCATCTTATTTTCCGTGTCTCTTGGCTGCCATCCAGACATTCCGTCTCTGTCTCTCTTTCTCCTCTCACTCTCTCTCTCTCTCTCTCTCTCTCTCTCTCTCTCTCTCTCTCTCTCTCTCTCTTTCTGGGTGGCGGTGGCGTGTGCACTAGGGGGTGGCTTCTCTCTACCTTGGCTAGGACGGGTGGTCCATTTCTGTTATCGTGTAGACGTTAGAGCTAAGGTTTGGTTCACTGTACTTTCTCTTCTCTTCCCAAACAATCGCTGCATTAATTCTAGATGTAACTATATAACATCACACAGCAGGAAGCGTGCAGAAAGTGATTTTTTTTTTATTATTATATTATTATTATATTATCTTCAAATATTTATGGTTTATATATTTCCGAAATGAACCCCATGTATTCCTGTGTTCTTGTGGTGACGATTGGTCCTCTTTACAGATAAGATAAAGCATGAAGGCAAACCGGAAGGCAAAGCTCTGGAGGCCAACCCTCGGAGGTGAAACCCCTTGGGGAAGCCTGCAGGAGAGAGGAACACACGAGTATATCATGTAATGAACAGAGCAAGCTTGTGCGTGGGAGTGACGTGATGGTGGTTTTCTTTTCTTTGGAGTTTATTTTTATTAATTGTTTTCAATCATAACTTTTTATTTCTGTTAATTTTGTTTTGTTATCATTGAGTAATATTTAATTTTCATTGCACGGTGATGTTCGTTTGGTGTGATGGGATTTGCGGTAAATGGAAAGTGTATGGTTTTGCTGTAATACTGGATTGGTGTTGACCTTTCTCGCCACTAAGAGCTTGAGGCTATAGAGCAGAGCAGTGTTTTTATACACATTGAACTTAGTCAATCCGTCGTAGCAGGCATACGCGTTTTCAGAGAGGCGGTTAAATTGAATTTTTTGTATTTCTCATCAGTTGTTGTGTTGTGATGGAGAGTGGGGTGGGAAACAGGTATGTATTCATGCAAAACCACACCCTTCCAGTAGCATATACCGAAATCTATTGACAACATTTTCGGGCGGGCCATGCCAAATTTTAATTTTATGCCTTTAAGCGCTCGAGCACTGTAGCCCTGCTCCCTTTAGTATCGTTTTCTGTCGCACTTCCTCCTTTTCGTCCAAATGGCACCAATTAATCGCAGTGGTACTGTTTACGCCTAATATGTTTTTTTCCAAGTTTTCTTTTTTTCCTTTCTTGATTGAGGATTTGTTTTGTTTGTTTGGTAGTGGTGACAGGTGTTTCTGGTGTGCATATAAACTTACAGGGTGCATCAAGAGTGCGTGAGCGTTTCGTAGAGTAGGTAGTGTAAATTTTGATGTGTTCTCTTTGGCCTCTCAACCCGCGCGGACCCGAGTCGTCCTGGCCAGGGCCCGGCCCGACTCGTGATGCATCCTGTTGTAGATTCCGCTGCGTCGTACGACGTCGAAACGAAGCCTATCAGCCGTTTAGAGCTTCACTTGCCTTGTGCGAAGTCCCCTTTGCTGGTTTGCCATAACGCCTAAATATACCAAATAAGTCTCTCATTTTATGTTGTTGTTTTTTTTTAAACGAAGGAACGACATGTAGTAGTTTTATTTTTCTGAATTGATAGTATAAAATTTTAATAGAAGAGTTTACCGTTAACTGACTTATTGCATTCTTACTAACAGCGTACTCTCCTTGCCACTTTGCTAATGGCCTCGCGTGTAGCCCCTTACCCTCTCACCCCTTTTGACAACCCTCCTACGCACAACTCGAGGCGGAACTTCACACAAGGCTTGCCGTCGTTCAAGATGACGTAAACTCGTTTCAGGTGCAACACGGACTCTCGGATGGCCATCGATTGATTAATTGTTTTATGTCATGTTGGACGGCTGGCTTAAACAGTGCAGTCACGGCCTCGGCAATCGCTAGTGTATAGTACAACTCGCGTGTACTGTACATTTCTATCTGTACATATATAATTACGTGACTACATTCATGTCACGACTCTTCCACCTTCTGCACCTTCCTGTTTATGACCTTTGGCCTTGACTGAACTGTACATCTTTTTTGTGGACGATCCGTCCGTTGACTTTGAGTGTGGGAGTTTTGTGATGTGGATTTCTTTTCAATTTTTCTATCACTTCGTACATTTTTATTATTTTTTTTACATTTTGGCTACATAGATTGAGTGCCTCGAACCAAAAGTGTTCTGTGTTCTAGTTGTGTTTGTTTTCTATTTGATCAAGTTTTCCTGTTGTTGTTTTTTTCCTTGGGTGTGATTTACCGTTTTCCACTTTGGAGAGTGCTGTTGTATAATCACCCTTGTAAAAAGAGAGTGTGTGGTGTGTGCGTGGAGGTGCGCGCCTGTGTGGGTAGTTTTAGAGAGGGAGGGTCGGAGGCTGGTCAGTCGACGCACTTGCGTGCCCATAAAGAAAACGGAGTTCTTGTTTCAATCACAGCGATTAACTTAAATATCTGTGCTTAAATTGGCTTCACTTAAGTCCAGTGCACTCAAATGGTTTTTTTTTTTTTTGTTTTTTTTTTTTGCGAGCTCTGTACTTGAAACAGTCACGGTCAAATGGTAATGGTATACCTAATTCAAGCGCATTGGGATCAAAACATGAACTCCCTTTTCAGTTAGCATTTAATTATAATGTGAATCCAACCCGAAATCCCGTGCCCCTTCTGTATAAGCAGCTCACTCGAGCGCGCTCGCTCAACCCTCTTCCTTGCGCCACAGCGCGTCGCCGCAGCCGTTTTTATCCTGTATTGATGTGGCGCCCGCCACACCTGCTAGGTGGCCTGCTGGCCAGGAGGGCGGGGCGGGCGCGGCGTCCCTCCGCTCGCCACAAATAGACGGCTAGCTGTCGCCTCTCCTCCGCGTTGCGTCCTCGAGCGTCGTGGGGCGGCGCTATGCCAGTACTGTTTTTCTCTCCCTGCCTCCCTCTCCCCTCTCGCCCGTCCCTCCAAACCAACCCCTTTCTTTTCCTCTACTTTTCCTTTTTGACCGACAAAAATTTACTTTAACGTGCGCGACTTGTGTTAACAAAGTCATACAAATTCTGTACTAAGTGCGCGACTCGGCGTCGTAATTCTAAAAGTTGATTCCTTTTTGAGGCAATAATTAAAGTCTTGGCGCGTCTTGTTAAATGTCACGTGAAGCAGTGCATCCACTTTCAAACTGTGCAGGCCGCTCGCATCCTGTCGTTGACCAGAGAGAAGGTGACTCGCGTCGACCTGGGCTGGGACCGACCCGACCGCCGGGACGGGGACGGGGTGAAGCGAAAGGGAAAATAAGAGGAGGAACACGTAAAAAGGTCGACAGACGGAATTAGCCTCGTGCGACACGAGGACGCCACGGGACTCTGTCTAGCCTCGCGCAGGGCGTCGCTCCCCGCTGCGGACGCCCTTTCCGTGTTCACCGGGTCCTTAGCACACGCGTGGTCGCGCTGTTCTGCGTCGTCGTCTCTCCCACTCCTATTTTCTGTCCGCTTGATGTATCACTCCGCGCAGGAGGCCTCCTCTGCCGTCTGTAGTATATGGTTTTCTTAGCGTTATTGTTTGAGTCCCCCCTTTCTTCCCCTCTGCGCCACACCACACACTTCACTACCCACGACCACCCACAGTTGGTGTATAGGGAGAGAATCACTGTGAAAAGCATCTTTGTAAATTTACAGTAGTTTTCATAATTTTCATGAGCAAGTGACATTCGAAACGAACGCTGTCATTTACAAAAGGAAACTCTCAAATTTACAAACGTAGTCGTAAATGTAATAATATTGACTTGCCCTCTAAGAAGACCAAGTCGAATTATGTAGCGTTTTAAATTCTTTCTTAATATTACTATGCGAATTCGTAACTTGATCGACAGACACATTGAATTTAATTTTAATGTTCGTAACTTTATACTATAATACCTATCACAAAGAATTTTCCCAAAAAATTTTCACAGTGAATACATCTGCGACAAAAAATTGGTCTTCTGAACTCGGGGTGGCTGTCGTCTTTCACCCTCTGCCCCCCTCCCCCCTCTCTCTCTTTCTCTCTCTCCCACACAAGAAGACCGCCCCGCTCTCTCCCTCTCTCTCGCACTCTGGCTTCTCTCTATCCCCGGCGACGCAGGGGACCCCGCGCGGGTGCGTCCGCATGGCGGTCCTTCCACCCGTGCACTGACCGTTGCCTTACTGACGAGTGCCCCGTGTGTCTGTTGCAGCGTGCCCCCCAGCTACGTGTACCCGGCGCCCTACCTGTCGGCCGGCCCCGGAGTCGTGTCGCTGCCGCCGGCTCAGCTCTCGCACGCCGCCGCCGTCGCCGCCGCCGCCTCCCAGTTCTACGAGTACCAGAACGCGGCCGCGGCCGCCGCCGCCGCCGTCTCCTACCCCGGCCAGTACCCCTCGAGCTTCGAGGGCTACCCCTACACGAGCGCGGCCGCAGGTAAGGGTGGGTAACAAAGCAACTTCCTTCCTTGGCATGACGAACGCGTGAGAGAGTCGAGCAGAGAGTAAGCACGTTGTACTTGAGGCACATGTTGTGGTGTGGATGCTGAATGTGTGTGTGGTTGGGTGTGGTGTGTAAGCCGTCGACGCGATCCTGTACTATGCTGCAAATACAAAAAAAAAAGTGTAGCATGCCATCACTATATTACTGTGAAAAATATGTGTATCACGTATCTCTTTGCAATAATTTTCCCGCTTTAAGATTTTTATAGTATGTGTGAACTGAACGTCGAGGAATTCTAGATCGTGAAGTGTCTAAAGAATTTTGTAAATTTACAATTTAAACCCTGATGGATTTGAGGGATGGTTAGGGATGGGACCAACTTGGATGGGACGTCCTTAGGGCGCCCTAGGGAGACGATATCCTGATTTGTTTCAACATGGAACCCCTAAGGATATCCTGGGGATATCCTTGGCATAGGACTAGGGATATCCAAAGGACCGAAATGGGACACATGGGAATTCCTTCAGAATTTAGGGGAAAATTTAATTTATTTTAATGATTACAGCATGTCCCAACCTTCGGGAGCGCCCACCCTCGCGAATTCGCGCCGTCCTTTCATTTTAATCTCAGAATACCTTTATCTCTTACCTGGACTCGAACCTCTGACATCCGATTGGGATGCCGCAGCCTTATCCACTGGACCACGTGGACGATGTTACGAGGATAGGTCCGGATCCTAGCCTGTATCTACGCCTCTGTGTCATCCCTAACCCATCCATAATCCATCCCCTATCCATCCTTGGATCTTAAGTTATTTTTTTTTGTCCCGGGATCATCCCCATGCTATCCCTAATCCATTTTTGGATCTTAAGTCTACTTTTTCCATCTCTGTGTCATCCCTAAACTATCCTTAATCCATCCCCTATCCATCCTTGGATCTTAAGTTGTTGTTTTTTTGTCCCGGTATCATCCCCATGCTATCCCTAACCCATTTTTGGATCTTAAGTCTACTTTTTCCATTTCTGTGTCATCCCTAAACTATCCTTAATCCATCCCCGGATTCCAGTCTCTATATTCGCTACTTTATCATCCCCAATCACCGTAATCTATCCCGAACATATGTCTATTTATGTAATATTCGAGAAATGAATCTGATTCACATCCCCATGCAATCCCTTTTTCTCCTCATTACATGCAACTATTGACGCATGTGTGCCTAGATATTCCTTATATCTCTCTGTCCTTATGGATTCCCTCTATCTTCATGTGTCCCTAGGGATTCCCTCTATATTCATGTGTCCTTAGGGATGCTAGGGGGACAGAATTAGGAAAGGATAGACCGAAAGTCTAGTGGGACCCCGGTGGATCCCTAGGGATGGTACAGGGATGACAAATCCCTAAGGATTTGAGAGGGACATCGATGGAAAGGAGGCCCTAAAGGTGGCCTCTTTAGGGACCCCTTGGGGAATGCACAGAGATGGTTCTAGGACAAGAAGCCCTTAGGACTCCTCAGGGATGGCGTTTCCTTGAACATCCTTGAGGATAAGGAAACCCTAGGGACTTGCGTAGGGCGTCACAAATACGGGAAGGACTCCCCAGGGATTCCATAATGACTCCCTAGGGATTTTGATGGATCCAAAGTAGTCCCAAGGGGTTCCTACCTCACATCCCTCCTCCATCCCCAAATCCATCAGGGAAAATCGTAACTTTACAACATTTACCATGGAAAGTTTTTACGTAAAACCTACAGATATTTTTCACAGTGTACCGGGTGTTTCAGTACACGCGCCGGAGTACTGCGGGTTTACCTACTCACTTCGGCCGAGAGGCGCCGTGATGCCTGCTGCCCAAACGAGTACGTGAGGCCCGTGTTACACGCATTCGGGTGATGGAATGTCACACACTGTGTGTTTGTAGCATAGCATTGGCTTGCGCCATATCGTTGTGGCTGGAGGGTGCAAGAGGAGGAAGGTTGTTTATTTTTGTCATGGGTCATGTTTAACACATTATACCCATTGTTTCAACCCTCACCTTTCCTCACTCCAGCCAGTGTTTTGTGGTTGATATTTTTTGTGGTTATTTTGATCGCTGAGGACAGTGTGGCTGTGTCCTTCAGTTTGTTTCTTTGTTTTTTAAAAGTTCAACACTTAAATGTCCTTAATGTAGGTGGCTGATTAGCCTCTTTCTTTCATTTTCGTAGTCATACTGTACCGACTGTACCGCATGCGCGTGTTGTCGTCTTGTTTGCTCGGGGTCGTAAGGCTTGACTTAACTAACCGCTGGGCCACTATTGGCCCAAGGTTTTTGGGCCCCCCTGGTCAAAGACTTCACGCCTGCTTGTGCTCGTACACCACGTACACTAGATCTACGAAAGTGATGAGAAGCCCATCAGCGGCCTAGTATTAGGGATGCATAGTTCTAAAGCACAAGTCTCTCTTCTTGTTGCTAAGTTGTTGCTTTTCCTGATTGAACTCTGCCATTGTGTGTTTGTGTGTGTTTCAAATATTCCTTTCTGACTACCTTGCACGAGACTCCATTGTAGTTCAACTATATGGTTCATACTTTCTAGCTATTTCTTTAAGTCCCATGTGACAATAAACTTCTGCCTATGGCCATACAAAAAAAATTCAGTTGTCATTTTTCTGCAAGTCAAGCTGCAAATAGAAAGAATTTTAAGGGTTAAAACTACTAACAAATATGAACACACTATTTATCTGCAAAAGCCTTGATGGGGACGTTTTTTTCTTTGTTGTTGGGCAGATTTGTCACTGGCTGCGGAATACTTGTCGTGGAAAACAGGTGGGTCATATATTAGTACATGCACTCTTTAGACTGCTTTGGGACAAAAAATAATATTAATAAGCGGTGTGAACTTAATTTTTAAACAAAAAGAAAAGAATAAAATACATTTATTTTTTCTTGTTCCCTTTCTACCTTCCAAGCATGAAGTGTTCAGTATCTTTCACTTATTTGTGTGCTGCTCTGTGTGTTAAAGTATGTGTGGTAATTAGTCACATTTTAAACATGTGTGGTACTTCTCATACTAAGGCCCTCCTACTGAGGTGTTATATTATTTTCTGGTTGGTAATATCTTAGTCAATGATGCTGGCTGGAAATCATACCACTGTTTGTTTTCACAAAATATTAATCACAATGCAAAAACTGAAGTCAATGGGATGAATGGTTTCAATGTGAAGTGTGCTAGCTTTGCCATGGAAGGACTGTCTTGTTACCATTTTAGCACAAGAGGGGTTGTTAAATTATTGAATCATACGGGGCATTCAGGGGGAACCTGTTCGAGCTCGCTTCCAAAATGTTGCTTATTGTATTTGCAAATGCGATACATGTCGGTGTTGGTCCCTCTGACCTTTGAAAGAAGCAGCCCTTTGGAAGCTCGACTCCCCCGCAGCGACGGCCGTGCCTAACGTTCTCCCTGTGTTGCAGGTGCCGCAGCGGCTAGCTACATGACGCCCTACACCTACGCCACCCTCCCCCAGTCCGCTTCGGGCCTGCCCTCGGCCGCCAGCGCCAGCGCCTTCTCCGGCCTGTCGCCCTACCAGTCGGCGGCCGGCGCATCGCTACAGGAGGCGCGCCTGCAGTAGTACCGGGACCAGCTCCATGGGCCTTCCCTACCCAGTTAGATTAATTCTAGCGGGGCCTTGTGGGGCGCGGCCAGCGCGACCAGCCGTCCGGGAGGACACCCTGGGCTGAGCGCCAGCCCGACCACGGGCCCCATATCAAATTCATATATTTGCTCACACGCTCTACCAAATTTATAATACCAAAGTGTTGAAGTGCCCTATTACTTTCTCGCTTGACGCTGAGATGGGATAGTGGCATCCCCATTCGGAGACCTTATGTGGTGTTACGATAATGTGGTAAAGCAAAGTCTGGGTCTCGCAGAGGTATGTCCCCTAACTCCCTCCTGGCGGCATTGTTTCTTTGTTGATTACATAAATTTTATCTCTCATATTGTGCTGTGCAAGTTGTTAGTTAGGAACACACGCCAGGAGGGTTGTAGGCACTTTGATTCTGGAGTTAACAGGAGTATTTCAATCTTTACATGAGATTTTGCAGTAGGTGACTGTCCTTGATAGAAGGCATATGTTATTTTAATGATTTTATGACTATTTATGATGTGGAGAATCTCATTGTAAAGGTTGTATTTAAAATAAGTTATTATTATTTTAGGCTTTGTCAGGGCGGTCTTTTAATCAGTAAGTGCATACACTACCATAAGAAACTTTTATTCCGTTGATGTCTTTTAATTGGGGTTATTATATATAATGTATATATCTATATATATCAGCTTCACCTCTTGAAGTATAACTGTTTATGCCTTTATTCTGTCTGTGTTATCAGATGGCTTGCCTGCTGATTATGAATTCTGCCAATACTATCATCAAGGTGGTAACATGTTGATGTTGAGTGATTCTGTTTTGTGTCCATCTCCACTTGTGGTGTGAAAGTGATTGAATGAATTGATAACTCAATTGAAATACTTTTATTGGGATTATTCCTCCCTAATGCTCAGAATCAAAGAAAATAGTACTTCAAGCGTTTTTTTACAGTCTGTTGATGCAGCTGTTGTTAGGAGTTGTTGTTGATATATGTGTTATCTAGTCTGTTGTAGAGTGTGGTCGGAAGGAGCATGGGGTTGTATATGATTGCCTTCTTGATTCACTAATCAGACATTAGAATGGAAGTACTTAGCGCGTGTTTGATTGTTGAGAGAGCCACCCCTAAGAGTGGAGAAGCATTACTGTTATTCATCGACCTCCCTAAACTGTTATATATGTATATGAGTACTCTATGTTTCCCCTATTTGACCAATGGCTTGTAGAATTGCTTATTATTGAGACATATTGGTACAAATTTTACTTGTAGTGGTATTGGCAAAAAAAAAGTGTTCAAGATATTTTGCGGCAACTCGGATAAATATTCTCTTAGCTGCATCTAGTGATACATTTCAATTCTATTTTATACCAATTTAAAACGCCAACTAGAGCCCTTCTGAGTCTTTGTTTCGTATAATTTGTTTTTATGATTTATAGTTACAATTTTGTGAACTCTAGTCCAAGCAAAATACCAAAATGGTCATAGATAATGTAAGATCTATATGTCATTTTAGTTTAACATAATGTAATGTTGATATTATTGTTGCAATTCAGTTTACCTGAATGAGTGATAAGTTTAGGCAAACTCAATTTTCATTTTAAAGGTATATGGAATACATAGCAAACTGTCCCTTAAACCGCAGATAATTCAACTAGTTCTTGTTCTTTTTCTCTTCTTGAAAGTGCATTGGTGATAGTACATACAGAAAGCGGAATCGTTCTCATGCTATATTCCCAGTGATGAGACCTCAGCAGTACCTTTCAACTGCTTCTATGCCCTTGCTCTTACCATTCTCCCCATTTGTAGGTCCCATTTTGGTATGGCGAATGTAAATTTAATGTAGGATTCATTCTGTTAGATGTATGTAAATTATTTTTAAAAAGTCAAATGTAGACACTTAGTAATAGGTTGTAATTTAAAGACAATCTAATCAACATTTAACTTTTGATTACAAGAGAACTATTAGTGTTATAAAATTTCTCAAGCCCATATCACAGTAGAAGACTAATATTTATCATTCTCTTGTACATAGCCAATAGCATATTTTCGTATGCTCAATTATAGAAAGAGGAAAAAAATAAATTTCATGTCGTTTGCCATTGATGCTATATGACAATATTTCTCCTTTCTAGCTGAGTTTCTTACTGGAAAAACATATGTGACAGTTGTAACTTAAAATCCTTTACATTGGTGTTAATATCAAGATATTCTCAATAGTGTAGTCATTGCATTTCAAACTGAAATAGCTTTTACTAAACTTGTTTCTCAACCTTGGCAAAAAACATCTTCTTTAAGAAGATAGACGTAAAGAAGCATTCATTCAGATATGCATCTGTTCTGAAAAATACATTAGTCGAGGCTTTCTTTAGGTAAATTTTAAATGTCTGGGATGAACATGGGTAACTTTGTTCTTCATTTACAATTTGTCGTTGGAAGTGGCTGATCTCACGGCGGACGCTAATTTGCAATGCCTGCGCAAATCATATTTTCTTAAAATTTCCTGCATATCATTGCAGGTTGTCAGGTATACTTAAGTAGCAGTAGCAATCATTCTAAAGTGTCTCTAAGTGTTACTGTAGTTGAACATCACTTGTCTTGTTTATGGTTTACATCATGAATATTTTTGGTTACATACAAACGTATATATCGATCTATATATTTAATATAGATATATACATATATCTATTGTCAGATCCTTTTTTGTGCAATAAATCAAATTTAAACAGCAGTTGCACTCAAATTATTGTCTGTTCTTGCATGACTTCTCTAAAAAAAAATGTGTTGCAAACTTTCTAGAGTCCGTTGTCTCCCACTGTTCCCCTTCTGGTCATTGTACGTCACAATATGTCAAAAACTATCTTTCAGTTTTGCTGCTGGTCATTTAAATTTTTGTTTAAATTCTGTTACAGCACATACACTAAATTTTGTAGAGCTTGACTCATTGTGACTGGGTTTTTCACTTTTTATATTTTTTCACAGAATAAGTGTACCACTTACTTGGACCATGTTGTAATTGTATTGCCTTAGCAAACATAGTATATTTTATCATTGATACTGTATGCACATATTTTTCAGTGCACCAATATAAATCTGAAAAATCCGTCCAACTCTCTGAGTCGTGTGAATTTAATAATAAATGAGGTCATGATTATAGGTGTCTGTACAGCACTGTTTTTAGAGCATTGGTCTTATGAACTGAAATATTCCTCTAATTGGTGTCTAGATATTACGATTCCACACTTAGCTACATGGTAATTCTCATTCTGCACTTTTAAAATTATATTCTGTTATTGAGTTCCTCTCTTCAAAGCTCCTCTAGTGTTTAACTTATCATTAGTCATGTTTGGTTGGAGTATCTTATGTAATATCATCAATGTGCACATTTGTTTCTTGTTGGACTATACCCTTGTTATTGTGTGTACTCCAATGTACATAATGTTCTGCGGTTTATGGTTTAGATAAAATACTTAAAAGTTCGTTAAGATACTCCACCAACCTAATGTACTAGTTCTTTTCTTACTAGCTATTATTGCTAATTGCCATTGAAATACTAAATGCTGCAATAAGCAATCACAGCAATCATGGTTGTGTATAACAAGTATTGTTTTCTTCTTTTGACCTATGTCAGTGATTTTCTTAATTGGGATATCACAAAAAAAATTGTTCAATTTTTGTATAGATCTTTTCAAACTAGATCTTTTCTTTTTCTATAATGTTATTTAAATACTTAAATTATCATATATCAATTATAAGAAAGGCCATTCTGAACACCTTCTCTTCTCCTGCTTGAATGCAGAGGACTATGGGAGTGTGTACAGGCTTGGCTGCACTAGTTTAGAAATTTCACATTTGTGAAATTTGTTGTAGATAGCAAATTAAATAAAATATTCAATAATAAAAAATAAAAAAATAAGGTTGTTATTTTCATAATTCCTTACAATGCCCTCAAGAAAGATAAAACAGACTGGTGATGTCAGAACGCATCATGTCTCCCCAGTTGGCATAGTAGAACCTGACCAACTATGTACTTGCTTCAGATGGCAGGAGTACAATGGGTTGCCTTCTCACCCGGCGGCGTAACCCCTGATACAAGGTTCTAGTCTAGCTCAGCTATAACAATCCAGTGATTCAAAATTTTGATAAGAGGAAAGAGAGTGAGACCTTGAGTGGTAGTCTCTCTAAACTTAGTATTTGTCGATATTTTTCTGAGCAAATCAAATTTGGTGTGTTTTGAACAAAATTGTCGGGTCTTGATTTTGATGTGGATTTACAGGCGAAAGTGAGGGATCGGACCGGTCGAAATCCCCTCTAGGTTCAGTTTCCTCAGGAGCAAGAGATTGAAGAGTTGGGAAGAGTACGATGGGTTGCCTGGGCACCAGGCGGCTGCGGGCAAGATACAAGTTTGTTACTCGACAGGAAAACTGACCAAGGCACACAATATATTACGCTGTTCTCAGCTAACTTCTGACTGACAATCTAGGGCATTTTCATCTTTTACATTTTCCCTTTAAACCCTTATTCGAAAAAAATCATTTTAATGTCAATACGTTGCATGTGGCCGTGCATTCCAGGTGCTGGACAAACCAGCAAAGCTTGACATATTGTGGTCGCTCCACCCTAAATGTGTTAAGAATCAAATATTTGTCAATATTGTTGTGGGCATGGCTTGCGTCTGGGCCGTGGGCTGGGACCGCAATCCGTTGGACACAGCTGCAAACTGAACAAAAGCGTTAGCGGGTCCAAATGACTGCTGTGAGACCTCCACGCTGACACCGTGGACCCGATATTAACAGTCGTCCCCTGACGTGCTGCTTTTGTGACAAAGTGCCCCGCTGTCCGACCAAGACCGAGCAGGCCCACACGGGAAAAATATCTTCAGTCTTTGTCGGAAAATAAGCATTACCCAGTGCGAAACGTTATCGGAACGACATCGAAAAGTAAAAATTGTCATTACGACATCCTTCCGACATGGTCTCTCATACTGTCCTTCCACAATGCATAGTTTCGGTTTTCCTGTTTGTTTTGTTTTTGGTTCCAAAAAAATAAAATAAAACTCTCAGTGTATTGTTCTGAGCTTGTACGTCTCAGAGCTAAAAAAAACTGCCGCAGAGTTCTTGTCCCGGGAAACTACGTTTTGAACAGTACGACGTCCTCCCCCCCCTTTTTTTGTCTTCTTTTCGGCTGCCCCATTTCCTTGACACGACTTTTTAGCTAAAGCGAGATAAACTGTCACAGCAAGACCAAAATTAGTCGGACGGGGCGGAGCAAGGATTATATCAGCTCGGGGCGGGGTGGGGCGGGGCCCGCACACCACTTACAGGTGCCTAATGATGCAGGTCGGGTGGTGCGGCGGGTCCTTAGAGCGGCCTTGGCCGGCCTTGGACTCGCTCTAGTCCGGCGTGGCGCCTCCTGTGGGTAACTGGCCGGTGTCCCTCTGGCGTCTCCGACATCCACCTTATCAGGACGCTTCAGACCCGGTGCGCGGCTGCACCTGCACGTCAAGGGCCGTTGTGACGTACAGAGCGCTTGATTATGTTTTCAGCAAACGATGCTCTTATTTTTTTCGCGGTCGGCCTACATTATTGTTATTCAATTCATGTGACGTCACATTCTTCCACTTGGTGAAAACTGTCACATTCTTTTGAATGCGACACCGTCACATAATTTCTTTTGTGACTGTAGAATTTACCATAAAACTTGACACGGTTGTGAGTCACGTTGAAACAAATGTGACAATTGTTGTGTGTTTTTTTTGTTTTTTTTTTCATTTTTGCTAATGTGACGTCACATGATGAATTGAATAACAGTGTACGTATTCGACGTGTGATCGGGGAGAAGTGGCTGGTGCGCGACGAACAGCGGATGCAAAGAAGATGATGGCTCGTGGACCTTTATGACCCCGCCACACCCCGGTTAGGTGCCTACCCCGCCCCGCCCCGCCCCGCCACACCCTTTCCATGGATATAGCCGGACGCACGGAGCCGGGCTACGGTCCGGGACGACGTGCAGCGTAAGGCGAAGGCCAGGAGAGCACCGCCTGCAGTCTTTTATAAGACCGCTTCGATCCGCTCGCGACTACAAATCAAATCAAAACTACGCGCTGCTGGTACATTATATGGAGACGGCGGTCGCAGGGCCTTGGTCCGTCCGCCTCGACCCCGCCGCGTTCAGTAGTGCCGCCGCCCGGCTTTGCCAAAATGAAAATTATTGGCGAAAGAGCGATTGGCAAGGCGATCCGCCCGCGCCCTGGCCTACCCTCCGGCGGGGCGCTCGGCGCGGCGCGCCCTGACCTCAGCACATCGTTAATGCTTCGTTCCGGTCCGGCCGGCCCGGCCCGCCAGCCCCGAATTGTGTTGCGGGCCATGTAAGCCTTCCTCTGGGAGGCAAATGAGTCGCGAGTGCAGGGCGTGGTACAGAGGAAGTGTGGCCGTGGCATTTGGTGGTGATCACAGGGCTGTCCGTCCAACAGGCGGACATGCCTTTGCCCCGGACCGGACCACTATACACGACTCGACACTCGACGATACACTGGAAATCCAAGTGTACGAATGTCGCACACCTGCAGGTGGAGTGAAAATGTTCACACTGGCAGGTTTGTGAATGATCATTTACACACTTTGGGCGGGTAAATGACTATCTGTTCAAGTGAACGAACCTCTATTAGCTCACTTTCAAGTGTGTGAGTAGTTTGTCGCACACCCGTAGACGTGTAATTTTTTTTCACTCTCTTGAGATGAATGACATTTTTGTATACATAGATTTCCAGTGTACATACCACACCAAAGAAAAGAAAAAGAGAGTTAAAGACCGTATTTATCGGGGTAGGTGGCGAATTTCGATTACAATCAGCCAAGAAAATATTTTTCTATGATTTCTGCATCCTCTGCCAGTAGTCCGCACATACCACTGACATCCACGTCGCACAGTAGTGTGGCGGTTCAGCGTACTGCGTGTGCACACAATGCTGCGACGGTAACGTTCCTCCGCGCGTTCCTCGTTCCGCATGGAACAATGCCGCATACAAATCCATAGCGGCACGCCCGACCTCGATGCTCGCAACACGAATATTTCGGATATTATTAGGTCGGCTTTTTGCTGCTCTCCGTGCGGTCCGCCCATCCCCATATTCCGCGCCCCCAAGGCTGCCCGTCTCTGAGGTTCTCAGTTGACCCCGTATTTGAATTGCGATCCCGTGCGAGTCTCGCGCGCAACCCTCCCCTTCGGAATTGTGAGCAAAGCGGAGCACGATACAGCCGCCCCGGAAATTCTCGATGGCGTTGGTCAGCTAACTCATCCCACCGACGACGTCCCCCTCCTCCCGACCCCTGAGCTCGAGTTTTACTTTTTTCCCCCTTAACATTTTCTTGTTTCGTGCGTCCATCCCCGCCTTGTCCCCCTCCCGCCCCAACCCCCCACCCCTCGCAGAGTGACCAAGGCCGCCCGGGCCTGGTCGGCAAGTCCACCTCCCGAGATGTAACATGTGAGGGGCGGGGAGGGGAGGGGGTCCACAATAAAACCAGTTCGCGGGCCAGGAGGGGCCAAGAGGCCCACTCACTCACTCACTCCAGCAGGCCGGGCGGCCGGGCCCCAATGCGTCCTGGAGACGCCTCTCCAGCCCACAGCTCCAAGAGCATCCAGCATCCATCCGCGCGCGCGGTGCTCCTGCTGAAAACGTCTCTCCAGGAAGCGTCGCGAAAAGGATGGCACGGCAGACTCTCTGTAGTTGATAAGAGAAACAATAGAAAAGTACAATTGAAAAACAACAAATGGAAGGGTGAGGGGCTTATTGGGCCAGTTGTGCGCCGCGTGAGTTCCCTCAGGGCATCTTCAGCATATTTCTTTTTTTTTTTTGTTATTTTTAGGAGTGGTGGCTGCGGCTTCGCTTTCTTGCGTCATGCACACATGATGCATTGCAGTGCAGTGGGAGGAGGGGCTTTTAAACACATCCAGAACACATCTATCCTACTTACCGACAAATACGTATTCCGCTTCCACTGGGCGCACGTGATGCAACGAGCTCACCCAGAGAGCGAAAGAGAGCGAGCGAGAGAGAGCGAGCGAGAGAGAGAGAGAGAGAGAGAGAGAG
>NW_026267488.1:215962-218147 GCF_000697945.3 Frankliniella occidentalis
GAAGGGCGTGGCAAAAGGACGGCGGCGAGCCGGAAGGTACAGCCAAAGCCGGGGCGTCACGACGCAGACCCGAGAGCATTTAATTGCGATGAGGGCGACACAGGGGGAAGGAGGACCCCAGAGCAGGCGGAGCGCCAGGCCAGCGTGGTACAAGAGAATAAGATTACAAATATGTCGTTCTGATGAGGTAAGAAGAATAAATGTACGTGTCGTGGCGTCTGGATGCATACGTGCCTGTGTGCAACAGAAGATTAAGAATTCCGAGCTATCCTGAAGTAGCTAAAAACAGTGAAAAGAACACACTGCACCACTGTGCAATGTCGTTTTTCTTTTCTTGCGAGGGGTTAAGACGGGTTCAGATAGCATACACTGGCAGACACGCCCACGCTTGTCCTCCTCTGAAACTTTTTTTTTTTTTGGCATCCCCGGCGCTGCTCAAAATGATCGGGATCAAGGATAACCCCGCCGTGCTCGCCGAAGTGACTCACCGCGCGCGCCGGTAACGCGCATCGGCCGACCAGAGCTCCTTGCGAGAGTGTTCTTGGAAGAGTGCGAGCCGGGGGGCAGCCGGGGGCAGCCGCGGGGCAGCCGCGGGGCAGGAGCAGGAGGGCCATGACTCGAATGCAATAATCTCGTCGCAGCAGCAGAGTTAGGCCCCTACATCCCGGTATCGAACGGACAGCTGTCGGGCGCAGAGTATGACGCACGGCGGCACGGGACACGGCCAGCGCGGCGAGCAGCCGCTTCGCACGCCCTCACTCTCTCTCTCTTTCTCTCCGACGCCCGCTATGCTCTCCGTGTCAGACAGAGGGGGGGTGCGAGACGAAGGGGACGCCACCACAAGGGCGCGAAGCATGAGAAGCAGGGCCTGGTCCGCGACAGGGGCGGGACGTAAGACCAGCCAGGCCGGGGCGCGGTGCCCGGCTGTGCCCGGCGACACATCCGACCAATCAACGGGCAGCGCGAGGTCAGCACGCCCGTCGCCGCACACATTGCGACAACGCGTTGCGTGAGCCGAACGAACCGCGGTGGTTCCGACAGCGATAAATATAACAAACGATATTAGTAATAATAACACGAAAAATAAAAAGCCGACAGCACAAAGTTCCGGTGAGTGTGCTGGCGGGTGCGTCTGTCCGGAGCAGCGGGCGGCCGGCAGACCGGATGAGGAAGGTCAGAGCAGCGCCAAATAATGTATTCAGTTCTAACCTTTCTCTACCTTTTAAACAGAAAGACGTTCCCGCCAGGACGTACAGCGGAGAAACGAACGGAAAATATATATGAAAGGTTACCCGTTACCGCGACCGACCCGATCAAACAAAATGAGGAGTCGCTCGCAGGACGCACCCAGGCCGGGTGTCACCCCGGCACGTTGAAGCGGCCATAACCGTAAAAGTGCCCCTCCCTGTGCAACTCGTCAAAACCACGCAATAGTAATCGTAATCGCGATCGTAATATACCACAACTTCCATAGATGTTTGTGGCGTATAAAATGATGACGCCTTGTCACAGTAAACATAAACATTTACGGATCGTAAGTAGTGGAGCATGTGGCGGACGGAGCCGCTTCTCAACCTTGGCGGGCAGGCGGCGGCGTTCCGTCCGTCAGTTTATGTACTCTAGTTTGAGCCGCCGGCTCTTTTACGAGAGTCCCGCCATCCGCAGAGCACCTGGACTGGACATCGCTCTGCATCACGGTATCGCTGAAGAGTACTCTTTGACGCGCTGATGATCCCCACCCCCTTCCTTTTCCTTCCATTATCTCCTGCAAGCCAGGCCAACAGCATTTTTATCGGCGACGACGTCTCGATATTCACGATGCTGCCGCTCCGACGAAAAACGAGTGCAATCATGGCTTAATCCGGCTGGTGGTGTTGCCGTGATGATGGGACCAGGTATCTCCTCCAGCAGCAGCAGGTTTTTTTTCGGCTGGAAAGAACACAACACACGCACTCACACAAGCACACGCGCACTCACCCCGACATCTTGCACACTCGGAGCTTTTGGCATGCGGAGGGAAGCGGAGCAGGGCGTCGCGTCGCGCCGTTGCATCCATCCCGACCTCATCTCGTTTTCGTTCGGCCGGCCGGCAAATCCAGTCAGTCGTCCTGTCATGCGGGGAGCGTTGTTGGTCGGGGAGGTCCGGACGACCGGGCTGGGAGTGGTGGGGCGGGGCAGGGTGCGG
>NW_026267488.1:219869-221524 GCF_000697945.3 Frankliniella occidentalis
TCCCTGTTTGGGGACTGTTTGGGTACTGATTATTTTTGTAAGGGCTCTCTCTCCCTCTCCCTCCCTCCCTCTTTCTTTTTCTCTCTCCTTCACACGCAGAGCGTCCGTCCGTGCGACAGAGCAACCGAACTCATCGGAAGAAGATTGACGGGCTTGCTCTTTCTCTGTGCTTACTCCCCGCGAGCCGAGCGCCTGCTGGGCGGGCCGCCCCGTCACGCAGCTGTGCGCTCGCTCCACCCGGGTTGCCTACCCCGCCGGGCGTCCTAGGGCAGAGCAGTACAGACCGGCGGGCGCGTGGAATGGAGTGAACGCGGCAGCGGGGCGCTAGTTTCGTTTCGCCTCCACAACACAATCTCCACTTCCCATCGGGAGGTCAGGCGGCGCATTATTTGGAAGTACAGAGTGTCACGAGGGAGTGACACTCGTGCTAATGGGCCTGCATTGTTGTGGCGGGCAGGGCGACACCACCACCCGCGGGAGAGAGAGAAGGAGAGAATCGGGCACCGCGATCTAAACTTAAATTTACGACGAGTGCGGCGAGGGCGACGGGGGGTTGGGCCGCCGTCACGGTCGCGCGCAACAGCGGACAAAGTCGTCGAGGGCAAAGGGACGAATTAAGATCATTTTTCCCTCTATTCGGGCTACTACGAGATACTCATGCTCCAAAAAGATTTTTAAAGATTGACTACAGCATACTTATTTTTTACTACTGTTCAATCGACAAAAAATAAATGACGCCCTTTCCAAACCACAGATGACGCATGCTGCCCACTGCAGTGGCGTGGCGCCGCGTAGCTCTGCATGCAGCCGTCATGTCGGCGGCCTTTTGTTTATATCCGCTCATTAGCCGTTCAAAACGCTCCCAGTGTTTGCCACTCGGCTGGTCGGACACTTTCATTAGTCAGGGCAAATCTAATAAAGCACTCCGGTCGCAAGGTGACGTTGACCTTTCGGACGGACGGGCGGTCGGCAGGACACACTGCGGGGCGAGGCGGGGCGGGGCGGTAGCGTTACAGGACACGGAGGAAAGACACTGGTAGTCCGCGCGCACGACTGTCGCATACCTATACCTGGAAGGTGTGTGAAAAATCAACTGTAAGTGTGTGACAACTTGGTTTGAATTATTCACCCTCCTGCACTGTAGAGCTATGATAACTTATTTCGACTTATTCACACTCCAGCTGCGGGTGAGCGAACGGCCGTGCACATTCTTGAAAAAATGAGCAGCCACATTTTATAAAGCACACCTGGAAGAGCGTAAATGCTCATTCGCTCACCCGCAGGCGTGTGACGTCCCTCGTGCACTCTTGGAGACCTCAACGCCGGAGCCTGGCGAGAGCCCCACCGTCGCACTGTGACGGGGGAATGACATAGAGCCGTGGGGCGCGGCAGTAATTTTGGTGCTGATTGTCAGTTTGGACGGCGCTGCGGGGAGCCTCGTCCTCCGCTGCGAAAAACCAACAAATTGCCTATTAACGCAAGAATTGTGGGAAGAAAAATAATTCGAAGCAAAACGGTTTGAATCGAATCAGCACTGTCGCTTAATTATTGTTTTCCCATTCAACTAGTTCTTGGACACGTCTTAACGTCTCTCCTTCCCTCTCTCTCTCTCCCTCCCCCCCCCCTCTCCCCCTCCACTGCAGTACTCGCACCAC
>NW_026267488.1:221754-227278 GCF_000697945.3 Frankliniella occidentalis
GGGGCGTGGCGGTCCAGGACCCCGTGGTGGTGGGGTGGTGGTGGTGGGGTGATCCTTGGGGCTCCCGCCGCCGCCGGGACCCGCGGGTCCTCACACGTTCGCCCCGCTCTCGTCCCGACAGGACCGTCCGCCGCGCAGCACTTTGTGGCACCAGGACCCCGCGTGCCATGTGTCAGTGAGTGGTAGTGATCTAGTGAGTGCGACGCGCCGCCCACCCCTTGGACTAAGTGCACCGCCGGACCAACAAACTACAAGTGAGTCAATGACCAGCCCAATTCGCAACCCATTGTTGTTTCCGCTTATTGATTGATTCTTTGGAAAATAAATGGATAAAACTGTGAGACAATCATTCAAGAGTTTTCATTGTAAAGTATGAGCACGCTGTATTTGAGTACGGAATGCGTTTGGAAACGACTTTTGTTTATGGTAAAACCACTTAATGCAAGTATCCTTTTAGCATCGTTGGTAATATGCCTCAACCGTAGAATAGAAAAATAGCAAAATAGAGACGACTTAACTGACGAAGCTATGAAACGGAAGGACATAAGTTGACCTTCCTCAATGATCTATGTGTTCTTCGAGCTTTACGATGATAAAATAATAATGAGAGCAATTATTGTGACGCTATGTAACGTCGACGCATTCCCATTTTTCTGCTGGGTTATTCGTAGTCCAACTTGTACTTGTCTCTAAAACTATTTCTCGCTCTTTCCGCCTTTGGTGACGTCTTCCATAGAGAATGCCTCACATCCTCTCTCTCTCTGTCACACACACTAGGGCGGGGCGCGACACTTGCAGAGCGAGCTGGGCGGGCGTAACCTGGCGGTTATGTCGCGCGGGAGTTGCGCCTCCGCTATATCTACGTTTCAACACATTTGCATATGAGTTGTGCCCGCCGGGGCCCCGCCGGGGGGACGCGCGCCTTAACGCTATAATTCTCTTCCCCGTTGGCTCGGCTACCGTCGCCGCCTGCCGGCCGCTTGCGACAGCCGCTCTGCTCTGGACTCTTCGTCGTCGCCGCATCCCGGACGGTTCCAGAGCACATCCTCGTTCGCGCGTTTTGCACCACACCGGGGCTTTGCAGGGCGCGGGGGTGCGGGGGCCGCGCGGACGACTTCTTCCCGTTTCGAGCCTTTTGATATTTCCTCTTTTCGGAGAATGACATCACCCGACACGGCGGATCGGGTTGTGGCGTCACCTTCGCGAGCGCGTCCCTGAGGGAGCAGCGTCGTCGTCGTCGCGGCCACCGGTCGAAAACAAAGTCGAAATGACGAATTGAGAAGGATATCGCCATTTTACTACATTATTTTTCCGCCATCACTACTAGGTGTGTCCCGTGCGGGTGTATCAGCCAGCTTTAACGAGCGGTATATACCTGTTGGCGTGAGAGGTAACGGCCACACAGCCCAGCCTTTACAGCTGCCGCTATGGCCGGTTGCTTGAAAAATTCACCCGTGTTCGTTCACACCCGATCGCAAAAATAGAAGATAAAAAAATAAATCATGGCCTAGGAAAGGAATTGTCGACAGCAGCGTCCGTGACTGGTGCACTGGTTTGCACCTTTTCTCAGCAGCAGTGCCGTACCCCGGCCCAGCCCATGTACGCCAAGTGTGCCACGGGGACCATAGTTTATGCGAATTGCCCTGCTCGCTACATTTTTGGGGCAGCTCGGCCTTCGAGCGGATTATGCGACCGTTCGGTGACTCTCCATCGACGTATGATAACTACAGAATGGACTGGTAATTTTGAAAACAGTAATCCTGTAGGCTGCACTTTTCTTCATTCTCGAGGAAAGTTCTTTTCAAGCAATGTCGAGTATATCCCTCAAATACCAGTCGAACATATTTTGACCGTAGTATGGAAGTACAGGACGATCTAACTGAATTCTGTTTCTGTGTACCGAATTTTTAACAATGAGGCAGGGAGAAGTTACGTTAAGATTGCACACAAAATTGAGTGTTGTCAATGTTCAATTCAATTATAGGAAACACGTACCGGGCGCAATAACATGTGTGCGCCTCTGGCATGGTCAGCAAAGTTTCCTAGGTTCTTCATAAAGTATTTTTTCTTTTTTTTTTAATAGTGGGGTTGGGTTGAGGTGGGGGGAGAGGGCGCTTTTTCCTTCCCTTGCCTTCCAGGTTTTGGATTCCAGGCTCGTGCGGCTCCGGGGCCGGGCGGCCCGTCCGTATGGATCGATACGTCAGTTTGCTGTCAGCCTGTTGACCTTCCCCGCTCGAGCGACGTGCATTATGACGAAAGCAGCAAAACGCCGGGGAATCCAGACGCCATCCACGCAAAAGGTTTCGGTTTGGCGTGCGGCCCGTAGGCAAAGACCGAAGCAGGGAGGGAGAATGTCTTCAATGGAATGCGAATCGTCAAACGCAATGTTACACTCGTGACCTTACGCGATTGACAGTTGTAAGTGGTTAGGAGATCTAGAGAAAAATGTGGGGGGAAAATAGAGCATTATTGAATGGAAAGTACGAGGGAATTGCTAGAAAAACGGGGCAAATTATGAAGAAAAAAACAATTTTTCACTTTTCTGGTGAGAGATGATGTATGTATGAATATTTCGCAAAAGTACCGCGACTGGGCGTGGCGGGGCCCCCCCGGCCGGGACTGGGTACTTACTCTATGAGCTGTGCGACTTGCCAAACGGGGCCAGCGGTCAAGAAGTGGCGAGTCTGGTGGCGTCGAGTGCATTCGCTAGACGTGACAAGGAGCCGGGGGCCAAGCCAGACCCTTTCATCAGAGCAGAGCAAAGCTTGCGGCGGGCCTGGCCGCTCGCCCCGCCACGCCCCGCCACGCCCCGACACGCCCCGACACACCCCGTGGTGCACCTGCCCGACAGGACATCGACTCGGATATGTTTGCGAGGCAAGAGGCCGACCCGACCCAACAACCACGCGCGCGTGTTTATTTTTGTCTTAACTTTTTTGTTTTATGATGCCAATTTTACGGTCTTCCTTTTCTAAAAAAGATGCCCTCCCTCAGCCCCTCTCTCCCCCCAAAAAGAGACTCCATTTACTTGGAGAAGCTGGTTTCTATGACATCATCATTTTGTTTTATGTCAAGAGCTTTAAGCTTGAAACACAAGCGAAAAAAATAAAGTATGGCAAAATGCTTATACTGCGGATCGCCGCGCAAAGTTGCTCTGCTGCAGCACGGAGTGAGAGCGGCGGTGGTGGACTTTTCCTTGTAATTGCTGGACTTCTGCGGAACGCACTGATCCGCCTTTCATTCGGACGCTGCACCGGCCGCGGGCCGGCGAGGGCAGCTTGTCATCGCAAACGGTCTCTATGATGAAGAAAGCGGTCAATGTTTGACGGTTTACTACATGTGAGGATGGCAAAAGCAGGATGGCACGGCCAAAGATCTGCAGCACAACCTCTCTCCAAGACAGATGCTACGGGAGGACGGCGTTTCTCCCGCGAGTGTCCCGCCCGCCGCGCCCTTCAGACGCTGCGGGGGCGGCGGTGCATCTGCCGATGCCGTAACGCTTCCTGCCATCGGCCGCCCGGTCGATACCCATCGCGCCCCCGCCCCGCCCCACCCCGCAAGCCGGCCGCGCCTCTAGCAGCCTCCCAATGTCACGGCCAGGAGCACGCCCCCGCGGCGCCCCCCTCTCCCTCTCCCCACGCGGAGCGCATGGGCGCCGCCGCCGCCGCCGCGCCGTGAGGTAACAGGCGTGGTACCGCGCCCCGCCAGCCCCGCCAGCCCCGCCTCCCCCCGCCGCGTCCCGCAACGGCGCTTCGGCGGGGATCCCACGAGACGCGCCGCTCGGACCGTTCTTTCAGACAGAGCTGTGCGATATCTCGAAAACTAACAGACACCATCTCCCGCAGTATCGAGGGTTCGATTTGCCCGCGACCCGCGATATCGGCTGTCGACATGTAACTAAGATAAAGAAGGGCGGGTTCCCTCTACTTGCTTAGACCGTAAGGGATCATGCAGAAGGTACGTCCATCATTCCCCGTTGCGAACTTGCGAAGTTCAGCCTCTGCCAAGCTCTCAGAGCGCCTGACAGGTAGGCAACATCTTGTCTGCCGTGCGTGCGTGTACTGCGGGGTGGCCTATTCCGAGTCTCGCAGGCGCTCAGCTCCCGTAATTTTCCGAATGAATCTGAAAAAAAAAACGGACGTACTTTCCGGACGATCCCTGATGCGCCGCGGCGTTCACGCGTGGACAGGGGCTAGTGTAGGCAAGCTCGCCCGCACCACTGAGAGCGGCACAGCATAAAAACAAAAGTGCGCGGGGTTAATCATCAACCTGGTGCACACGGCACCTCGGTTGTACCAGTTGTACGCCTCTCATTTCGTCCACACTGCATGATTCACGCAGTGCGCGAGCAGTGCTACAGATGTAGTACATGGTCGCAGCGCAGATCACCAACAAAGTATTGCTGGGCATTCATCAACCTCTTCGGGTCAGCAGGCCAGAGCACAGCACACACGGGAGAGGACATCCGTCACATATTTCACGTTTAATTTCAGTTTTAATTCCAACTAGCGACGATGTCCACGTCCCCACTCGGTGCATGGGGGCCCCCCAGCGGCATCGTAACATGTTGCGGCCCATAGGTCAATGAATCTCTCCCCCTCCCCCCTTTCCCCTCCTCTCCGTGGCCTTGTCCGATATGACTATTGGGCACCAGGCGGTGCCTTACCTTTAGCACTTTCCCCCCGTCCCCTCCCCCCGCGGCCACCTCGGACGATACCGGTTTAGGTGATTGCCTTCTTGCCCCTCCTCCCCTTTCCCCTCTCCTGTACTCCTCTGAGCTGGAATATAGGCGGCGAGGGGCTCCTCGGATGCACGGCAGGCGCGGGGTACGACGGCGGGCCAGTACAATGCACAGACAGAGTTTTATTTCGCAGGCAGATACGTGTAGATACACGCCCCCCCTCTGCGCCCCTCTCTTGTTAGGCCCGACCTCCGCACCTCTCCGTCGCCGACGGCCGCCGCCGGTTAGATCGATGGCTATCAGTTGATACGCCCGGTCGGTTCGGGTCGGTCTCCCACGGGGGGGCTGCTGTCACTCGGACAACAACACACTCTGACACCCAGGACCGCGACCCTAATCCGACCCGTCCGTCCGACCCGCGGCGGCGACGGCGGCGGCCTTGGTGACCTTGCAACAGCAGGCGACCCGCAGCGACCCACACGTCAGGTCTACAAGCTTTATTTCCCCTAGCTGCTAAACCTTTCCCTTCAAACGCGCACACACACACACGTCATCGACGTTGTTGCATGCATCATGCGGATTGTTTCCCGCAAGTTTTCGAAGGTCGAGCCATAATTTCAGGTCACACCAACAACAGCAGCGGCGACCCTATATACCCTCCTGACCCCCCGCGCGGACCTTGCGCCAACCTGGACTAGATCATTTGTATCGCCTGTCAACGCGCCCGGCCGTGTACTTCCCCGCACACCGCGCCGCCGGGTCACCGCGTCGTTTTGTCCGGACAAGGGCGTGGCAGAGGAGAAGGAGGGGAGGGGGAGGGGCGGAACCAGGGCCATTACTTCG
>NW_026267488.1:227328-234831 GCF_000697945.3 Frankliniella occidentalis
GGGGGGGGAGTCCAGTGTCCGGCCGCAGGCCCCCCGCGATGTATGCGCTGCGTGCAGCTGCGGGGTGCTGCTGAGGCTGCGGCTGCTGAGGCTGCGGCTGCTGAGGCTGCGGCTGTTGCTCCTGCTGCTCCTGCTGCTGCTGCGGACACCGGCAACAAGTGGTAGTGTTTCGAGGAATCGGCTCCTGCAAGGAGAGGAGACTGCTGGGGGCCCTGCTAGGGGGTGGAGGGGGGCGAGGCTTGGGGGCCGACCAGCCGGTGCAGCGCTGACCCAGTTCCCTCGCGGGGACGGGGAAGAAGGACCGCTTGCAGGGGACCCCCTTGTGCCCACCGGAGCCACGCTGAGCCGCCGGGTCTCTTGCTGGTCGAACACACACACATACACACACACATCTGGGGTTCCCCTGCTCTGAAGCTGCTGGCCGAAGTTGCGTAAACCACGTGACTGCCACGCCCCACCACACCCGCCGCGATGCCCCCACACGCGCATATTTTACGCATCGACGGAAAAACTGGAACGATTTCTTGTTGTGATCATAAGACTTTTTTTTTTTTTTTTTTGGCGCGGGGCTCAAGATGTTGCGATACAGAATGTATGGTGGCGGCGCGGTGGGCGGCTGCGCACGACAGTTGCCGGCCGCCGATGTGTCCCCGGCGATTTTCTCTAATAATACGAGACTTTCCCAACCGCTTAACTGACGTTACTGAAAGGCTCTTTGCGCCCCTGGGCCTCTCGCTCACCGAACGACGGGGACGGGAAAGAGGTTAAGTCCCGCGGCACGTCGTGTCGTTCAGCAGCCCGTAGTGATTACAGTACTGCTACTCATGGATCCAGCGCTATTGAAAGAACGTTCAGAGAACAAAATCACAAGGAGGAAATATAGATGCGATTTATCCTCCAACGACGATTTTGTTTTGCGTTCCAAGTTCTGAAAGTATGATATCTTTGGCTGAACAAAATTTTGTTAGTTGCTCGATGTTAGCGAAAAAGTTGTTTTCTGAATGGCGCGCGGACTCGTCCGCGGGCGCAGAGCTCCTTGACCGCCAATACCGCCGCTCCCTCCCCTCGCGCTCAGACCGGACATGGGTCCGGCAGTCCGGCCGGTGCCAAGACTCGCCTCTAGCTTGTCGTATCGGACACCGCCGCCACCCATAACCATAATTACGCCACCCTTGACCTCGAGCGCGCCCCAAGTCCAAGGTGACGCGACGCACGCGCCAGCCGGCCACGCCGGGACGCACAGTCCGGCGATAGGGGCGCTCGCGGGGTATTAACATGAAGTAGTCAGGTCCGAGCGCCCGGCCTGCCTACTGGAGGCACAGCAAAGGAGGTTGTTACCGTCGAGTTGTCTTTCTTTCCATCTCTCCCTCTCTCCACGATTTTCCAGAGCATGCTTGGTAGTGTTGGCCAAAATTTTTTTTTTCAATTTTGCTCCTAAAGCAAAGTAAACAGTTTTTACTGGAACACACTAAATCCTTATGCACTTTGTTGTGCATAAAACTTGGCTTTATGAAATTCTGCAAGTTTATGCAGGACATGATGCATAAGGGTTTAGTGTGAATAATAACATATACAAATTTTCTTTTACCTCCTTTAAGCACACTCTTTGTTTTGTGGCTAGGCCACGGATGCGATGAGATCACAAAGGGTGCTGGCCGCCATACCCACCCTGCCCCGCCCCGCCTCGGCGCGCCGGCTGCGGGACGTTCACGTGCGAATAAGCCCCCCTTGCGCCAGTTTAGCCGCCCGGTGCAGGGCGCCCGCCCCGTGCGCAAGCCTTGCCGCCTGTGTCTTTTGGCCATTGCTACAGCCGCGGCTGAGAGTGTCGGCGCCACGCCGGGCGCTGCGCTGCCGCCGGGGGGCTTTCCGACATCCAAACACTGCTTGTCCGAGTGCAAAAAAAAAGTCCCGCCAACCCGCCGCCCGGCCGCCCACCCCGCTTACGAGAACCTAGGGCATTTGTCCAGCCATTTGTACAACCGCGTAACTCACACGCCGATCGGTTACAAGATACCAGGGCGAGTTAAGCCCGTACTTGTTGCTGTCGTTCGTTTATTCCAAGCCGTTTCGACACCATGCGGTCCATGAGGTGCCCCCGGGCCGATCGGGACCACCGCGGTGTGACACGCGAACGGGCGTCGTGGCGTGGCGCGGCGTGGCTCGGCATGGCGCGGCATGGCGCTGGTGTACGCTGAGACGCCGACCCACGCGCCCGCTGCTCGGGCCGCTGCTCAAGCTTCGCGCTGGCGCTATGGCCAATGAGTGGGCCACGCCCCACGCCGCGCCACGCCACCACAAGCGGAGAGGGGTCGACAATGACGGAATATATTTGGCCCGTGTTTGGTCGGCACCCCGCTAATGTCGCAGGCTCGCGCGCTTGTACGCGCCCACCGACACTCTCTGCTTGCGTCACTGGCTGGCCACCGCTGCTGCCACCTTATCGGACGAGATTTATTTTCATTTTCGTTTGTTCGAATCTCCCGCGCTCCCGCGCCGGGCCGGGCCGCCGCCGCCTCCAAGGCCGGCCAAGGTCGCTCACCGGCCGACCGCACCGGAGCTTCTGCCGCAATGATTAATGACCGTGTTTGTTGCGATCACCTGAACGAATTCTTCATTATATCCCTTCTAGAAGATGATGATGACGGCGACCGTGATGATGATGCCTCACTTGCACTTGTAGCGGTAACCGCCGCGGGAGAAGAGCCCATGTGTTCGAAGTGAGTCACTAGAAACACGTACAAGAGACGTGAGCGGCGAGGTACAGTGCAGAGATTAACCAACGCCCCCCCCCCTCTCCCTCCCTTATTTCGTCCCTGTCTCTGTCTCTCTGTCTGTCTCCCTCTCTCGCCACAACGTTTCCTTCCTCCCTCGCCCCCATGTCCAGCTCATGAATCACTTTGCGCTCCTCTCCCTCGTTCTCCAGAGTGCCCCGAGCCTCTTGTCCGGCCGCGCGCGCTGCTCTGGAGAAGAGGCCCTCCAGACCCGCTCTTCGATCGGCCTCCAGGCCCGGCGGCGGCGGCCGCCCGCCCAAGGATCGAGGATGATGATGGCGATCGCTTTCGCTGGCCTCACAGCGACGGAAGGTGTATCGATCTCATCGGTCGATGGACAAAAATCGATTAGATCGCACTAGTTGGTGTGCATGTGTGTGTGTTCGCGCCTGCGTGTGTGTAGAACTGACTAATGCAGCGCGGGGAGGAGGTCAATAACAGGTCTCGTGATGGTGTAACAGGCTCTGGCCCGCGTACAGACATGAGATAGTATCATCGTTGGTCCCCCCCCCCTCCTCCAGTGGCGGATTAAGGTCCGGCTGACAGGGGGGGCGATGCACTGTCGGTTGCCTACATACAGGGGTTTTGTGGCGCGAATTGCCTACCTTTCAGGCGGCTCTCTAGAGGCGATGGGGGGGCGATCCCCCCCCCCCTGCCCGCCCCCCCCCTTAATCCGCGCCTGCCCTCCTCCTTACACCTTTTCAGAGAACGCCAACGAACCGCGCGCTGCTGCGTCCGACACCCAACCATCGAAATCGAGAGTGAACAACTGAGGAGTGTGTCGGAGCAGAGGGGGCCAAAACAGAAAGAAAGAGGGCCTCTCGCCTTCTCAAGGCCGCGCAGTACAAAACGGACGACGGCCAGCTGCTGCCTTAAGGTCTTGTCGCTACAAATGAGCCGGAGGTGGAAAGGGAGAGGGGGGAGGGGGTCGTCGTGTAGGGCCTTTGGCCAGCGCGCGTGCGCCGTGGGGTCATCGCACTGCGCACACTACGACCGACACACACACACACACACACACACACACACATACACACACGCGCGCGTCCAATAATAATAACGTCCACTCCTCTTGCCGTATGCACCTCTCTGTGGTTGTTGTAGGTGGGATGAGGTTGGTATGGGTTCGTATGCTCCCTCATTGATTGACGTACACAAAGCACATTGATCAAGGTGTGTATTATCGGTGTCTCTTCGGATGTTACAAGGTACACTATACACTACTGCGCCTACATCTTGACGCTAGCTCTGCTCCTCTCCACTACGACTTCTCCTGACTGACTCTCGACTCGGACTCTCGACTACGACTGAGCTCCACTTTTACTCTCAGTCGGCGGCTGCCTCTAGGTGGCATCCCGCCAATAGGCTCGGCGGTCAAAGGTCTCCGCCTTTCCCTAAAAGTATCGTCAGTTGATCTCATACTAATAATATATACAGGAGGTGCGGGTGGGGGTCCTACATCTCGCATGGGGCCGGGCCAAGCACCGCCGGGCCACTCTGCTGCACCAAACACAATAAGGGCCGGCCAAGGACTCGGCGGAGTCTGCACCTGCAGGCCCAGCCCCGCCCCATCCCGCGCCAAAGGCTTGTTAGACCCGGAGCACCCCCACATGACCCGCTGCTGCAGGGGCCGCGCCGATGAATACCCCATCAATTACACCTTCGTCTGCTCGCCTGTCTGTCTGTCCGTCCGTCTGTCCGTCCGTCGGTCTGTTCGCTCGTCTGTCTGTCTGCTGCTCCCTCCCCGCCTGCCTGTGTGCTCCTTTGCAGATGGACGGATCCTTTGCACCGAGTACGTCATCGAAAAGACGACCGACTGGCCGCAGACAGCAGGATGCCGCCCGCGGCAAGGCCGTCGGTGCTGTGCCCCGCCCCGACCCACCTGCCACGCCTCAAAACACATGCATCATCTAAAAAGCCACCATTGGCCCCGCCGTGCGAGTGGCGGCGTGGTGGACCAGAACCACAAGGAGGAGCTGCTCGCAGAGCTGTCGTCCCTCTCCCCATTCTCCCTCTCCCCCATGCAGCCCAGGCGTTCCTGGTGGTCGCTGACTCATCACGAGTTCCGCCGCGCCAAAGAAATCTGTTATTCAAACCTTCGGGTGGCTGGCGGATGTCAAACACACGCGGGAAAAGGCGAGGGGGCCACCACTTCAGTTTAAGATGTACACAGGATTACGTGATCACAGGGATTACACGTGAATTTTGAGGGACTACATATTAATTTTGTTGAAATTATGGCTCTAAAACCATTAAATTTGGACAATAAGGTGAAATTTAGTGATAATGGTTTAAAATTTGGTCAAGGATTACATAGGGATTACACCCTCACCTGTACACAGGATTACGCGAGTGGTGGCCCCCTCGGGAAAAGGTCACTGGAAGACCAGATCGATCCATATACGCGTGTTTATCCGGCCCGTGTGGTCCGCGGCCGTGGCCTCCGAGGCCATGGAAGGGAGATAGACTCACTGACCTCCCGTGTGGCAGCGTTGCCTATCCACCGGGGAGCGCGTAAGCCGCGCGGCAGCGTAGCCTAGCGGCCAGGAGCCCCGACAAACCACGTATGCGATCATCAGAGAGTACGTCCGTCATTGTGGCCGTTACGATCTTGCGAAGTTCAGGCTCTGCAAGCTGTCATAGCGCCTGACAGGTAGGCAGCATCATGTCTGCCGTACATGCGTGTACCGCGGGGTGGCCTACCCCGAGTCTCGCAGGCGCCGAGCCGAGCTCCTGGCGATCCCTCTGGCAGCGTCGCATACCCTGCCGCTAGCCCCCCTCCGCGGGGGCGGGCGCTCAGAATAGTGCACCGGGCGCCAAGCGGATGTGCCGGCCGGCCGGCCGAGGGGGCGACGCTGACTCAGACCCACCACGGCGGCCTTGGGGGCGGCCTGGGGGCGGCGCGCGGCCGCGGGAGGCGGAGGAGGCGCGCCTCATTCAAAAGAGTTGGAAGCGGCGGCGACCGCGGCGACGCGGGTCGGGCCGCGCGTGCCTCCTGCGCGTCACCGCAACAATCTGAGTGGACCGTTCATCACACCTCCCTGGACCAACAACTATAGGCGCAATCCATGAGCAGCTTCGTCTCCCTTTCAAAACATTATTGTTTCTGACAAACTCCAACATCCATAGCGCACTAACAGGAAGTCGGTCCAGTCCCAGCTACTCGCACTTGTAAAAAAAGCATTTCTGAAAAGGAATACCGCATGACTTTACGATTCTATAGATTTAAAAAAAATTAAATGACGTGTTCGCTTTTGCAACTCTACTGTCCCATCTTGGCTGGCGCCGCTGCTGGACCGATAAGGTGCTCCCCCTCAACACACGCGACACACTCACACACACATGCACTCCTCTTTCTTCTCGTGCGCGCTGCTGCTGGACGTTCGCACGCGCCTCCGTCATGCAAACGTCCCACCCCGCCCCGCCCCGCCCGCAGCTGCCGCTACTGTTCGGTACGGTCAGGGACGCAACGAGGCCGTTTATTACTCCTCGCGTGGAAAAGCCAGCCAGTGACCGCGCCGCGCGCACCACGTAAGCTCTCTTTTTTTTTTTTTGAGAACCTTTTTTTTATCACCACTACAACAACTACTGCTGTAAGCCACCTGCGACTTTCTCTGTTGCTGCTGCCGCTGCCGCTGCAGCTGCTGCAGCTGTTTCAATCAGGAGAACAACCCATACCTCTCTACATGCTGACGGGGTGCATTGTGGTGGCGGCGCTGCAGTGGCGGGAGGGAGGGAGGGGGGGGAGGGGCTTTGATCAGCGACACGCGCCACATGTGGAGCATTGTTCTCCACGCGGCCCGGCTAACAAGGAGGAGTGCGACAGAGTGGAAGGGGGGGGGGGCAGCGGCGGCGTAACCAAAGCGCTTCGAGGTATATATAGCAAATCAAAAACGTATGACAAGAGGTGTGGGAGCGCCAGCAGGCTGCCCCCGCCGCGGCCCGCCCCGCCACGCCCACCGGCGCTGTCGGTGGCGCGTCGCCGCTGCGCCATGACAACAGCAGAATCTCTGCCGCCGCCGCCGAGCACCACGGCGTCATAATGGTCCCCGACGAGCGCAGAGAGTTACGAAACGGCGACGCGTGACGCGTATGGGGCTGCGGCTGCGGCGGGGTCCCCCCCGGGGCCTGCGCCCGCCCCAGGTCGGCGCCAATGAGGCGGTGACGGCCAGGCCAGCGGCCCCGCGCCGGGCCACGGACCGACGGTGATCAGCTGATCCGCGCCCGTCACTATTGCGACTGGAACTATTGTACGCGTCATACTTCCTGCTGCGGCTCTGCTGGCACAGTGCGTCGTGCTGCTCCCAGTCGGCCAGAGCGAGCGAGCGAGCCAGAGCGCGCGTGTGCGCCTTGTAGGGCTGGAAGAAAGAAAGAGAGAGGGAGAGAGTGTGAGCAAAAAAACACAACAACATATGAGTGCGCGCCGTAAGTGGTGGTTGAAACTCCTGGACCGGCAGCGTCAGCGCTCCCGCCCACTGCATGCTGTCGGGTTTAGAAATAGCGGGAAAAATCACCAGGGTTCAAACTCTTTTTAACCTACGTACTACATTTAAATCGTGTAATCTAGTTGACCTTTTGATTTTGACAAAATCTATATGTAAGTTGTCAATCACTGGTGGCCCTGCCGACGCCCAGCCCAGGGCCGGCCCTGCAGCTCAGGGCCGCCGGCGCCCTGTCATGTCAACCGCCATTGTGCACAGTGCTAATGACTCGACGGTGGGCGTGGCGGGGCGTG
>NW_026267488.1:238166-241573 GCF_000697945.3 Frankliniella occidentalis
GGGGGGGGACTCACCGCCAATCTGAACACTGACCCCCCTCTCTCACTCACTCACTCACACGAGCTCACTATTGTGCAACGTAACGAGATGCAGATCAACATTTATTTTGGGTTGGGTCGCAGCGCGCCACGCCATGCCACAAGTGTGTAAAAGTGGCGAGCGCGCGCGTCACTTTCCTGAGGTTGTGTGATTCTCGACACAAGTCCTTGCCAAAGTTATTCTAATGGTTTTCTTCCTTTTGGGGTATGTGCGTACTAAAAATGTCCTTCATATGTTTTTATCACTTTCTGGGGAATCTGAAAAAGAATACAGGTCGGGGCGGAGAGTGCTGTGGCGACTGGGTGCGGTCACCGCTGCCGTTGCCGTTCCTGTCGCCTGCTGTCACCCGGTTTCGGGGCCCCAGTCCGACCTTGAGGGGTCAGGCGAGGTCACAGGCGGTACTCGAGGAGGACGAGGAATGTTGGCCGTCGGCACATCCGCGTTGGAATAGCATTTTTATTTTGTTTCGTTCGCCGTAAAATCTTAGTCACCGCGCCGTTACGGCGTATGAACATGTTTGTGAAGGTGGAGATCTCGGGATTTTATCTGGCAGCGGGGCCAACTAGAATGCCCACGGAACTCCCCAGGACTCCCAGCGGGCGTCAGCGGCGTTAGAGCATGAGCGGGCGACAGTGCGACCCACTGGACCAGTGGCGGGGCGGGGCGTGGCGGCCGGTGTGACCCTTTGTCGGCGTTAATTAGATCGAGGCACAATGCCACTCGGCCAGCGTGTCAACGCGGCGCGGTGGCGGGGCAAAGGCAGGCCGTCGCTGCCGCACACCGTTCAATGTCGCACGACCAGAGTACATTCTGTACACCCATCAAACAGAGACATAGACATGAAAAAATAAAATATTAGTTGTTTTGTAAAGATGCACGTTCTAACTCTTTGGTTTCTGTGTTGCAGGAGGATGGGGAGGGGTGCGGGGCCGGCGCGCAGCCTGGCGGCCCGCGTGGCGCTGGGGCTGTGCTTCGCCCTCGCGTGCAGCGCGGCGGGAGACACCACGACCTGGGCTCCTAAGGGTGAGTCAGCTCATAGGGTGCTATTGCCTCTGTGAAAAATATCTTCGTTAGTTTACAACATATTTTGTATGTACGATTTACAAAATATGTTGTAAAATATACGACAGCCTATTCCTTTTAAGTTCAACTTTACAACTCACATCATGGAAAATATTCTTGTAAACCTTACAAGAATTTCCCCCAATGTTCTCTTATAGCGGCAATTATATGAAATAAATTACGTGACATTATTTCCACCCTTTCTGTCGCGCCTTGCAGACGTTTGTCCAGAGCCGCCTACCAGAGAGCTCGTGTGCTACTACGAGGGCAGCACGCCCGTGTCCCGCCTGGACGCGTGTCTGTGCACCAGCGTAGTGTTCACCGACGTGGCCAGCAAGGCCGGGGACGGCTTCAAAGTCGACATTGGTAAGTTACATTTCTTTAAAAGATCCCCCCTCCTTATCTCCTTTTTCTGTGTTTGACGTCGTAGCAATTAAAAGCTTTTCCGCTCCAAACGCCTGTGGAGTGTGGGGTAGGCCGGCCCGCACAGCACTGGTGCGTTACGGGGCTGCCTACCCGACAGCTCCGCAGGCGCCGTCCCGCCCCGGGCCCGGGCCGAGAGGGGGTATCGCGTGGCGTGTGAGGAGGCGGAGCGTCATCCATTTCGTAGTTTTTCTGTTTAAAAATAGAGAAGAAGTCTAAAAGAAAAACAAACGGGTGTGCACGCAGAAAAATAAAGGATAGACATGACGAGGTGAGAAGATGATAAGTAGTGTTGCCAGAAGAGCGTGCTGCTAGCTTCCTAGAGCATCACTCCTATCCGGCTCGACTGATGAGCCGCTGTCCAGAGCGAGCAGTACGTCGTGCGGCTGGCGGCGGAGCCTGCCAAAGTAATCATTTTATTTTGGAGCATCGCCGCCGCGTTGGTGTTGTTTTCGAGGAGGCGAGATTCCGCGTCTGCTTTGACAGGTGATTAAACGCGACCGGCGAGGGGTCCGTCGCGGCATGTCAGGGTCATACGGGTGGCGGCGGGAGCCTCACGCGGGTCATTCGAGTCGTTGGGGTCACGAGGGTCACGTGACGGATGAAAAACGCGTCGCTTCCGTCCGAAATATCAAAGTGCGCTGCGTGGCCGGGTCGGACCATCCGGGACCAGTCGGTGTCGCTGGGTGTGGCGGCCAGTGCGGTGATATCACCCCGATATTCCATTTCTTTTATTTTATTTTTCCCGGCGGGCTCCTTGCCAATAGTGAAGACGTTTCTTCTGTTCGCATAGCCCCACGCACAGTTTTTGGGATCCATAAAACGGAAGAACATCCATGTTGTTTTTCCCTTTTCAATAAACAAGTATAAGTGTCGTTGTCCTGGGATAGTGATATTGTCAACACTTCCGTAATTCGAGCTGACTAGCGATTGGATCGCACGAAGAAAGAAAGAGACAGAGATAGAAAGTAAGTGGGGGGAACGTGGCGCACAATACTTTTAATCTTATACCCCTCTGTCCCCCTCCCCCTCTCTCCCGCCTTTTCTCTCCCGGTCGAATCGGACGACATCTGGCGGGCGCACAAGCAGCGCACACATCACACAATATGCTGTGTTCCGTGACATAACGTTACATACGATGACGGGGGATCGGATTAGAGTTTTGTTGCAGCATATCCCATCCAATCTGCGGCGAACGCAGCTCGTTTTGATTTGTTGGCTCCTTTGTTGGCGATTGAGGGTCACAGATGTTTTTAATGAGCGCCAAAGAATTATACTCGAAAATTCTGCTATAGAGCTTGCGATCATTACTTGAATGAGTTCCACAGACTCGCATGTCGTACTGTGACGGAATGACTCCTCTCCCCCGCTCCTCTATTCTCTCCTGACCCCCGACCCCCCCTCCACCACACCCCTTCTCTAGTGAGCCCCGCACCCCAAGACCAGTTTGACGACTCCAAATTTTGCAATAACTGCGACTTGCCGCTGCTCCGCGCCGCTGATGCAGCAGACTCGCGACTCGCTCGTCCGCCAGCTGAGTTTCTCAGACCGGCCGTGACACGTGCGCACTGCCCATACCGACACGAGTCGATGAGTTTGAATCACTGCGAATTTCAACTAGAATTAGTTTCCGGCGGCTGTGCGGAGTCCGTACTACAGACAGGACGAAAGGTTTTACCGTTATACCCCATGCCTGAAAGAACAACCTTAACATAAACAGTTTCACCGAAAGTAAAACTTACCGCGTTGCATACTACTTTTTCACAGTGAATCTCACATCCGCACATTCATACTGTATGCGGATCACCTGATTTTAGCCTGGTCAGGGCAGAGACTCTCAAACGTGACAGCCAGCAGGAACGGCACACCGGTAGCCCCCCCCC
>NW_026267488.1:241623-246434 GCF_000697945.3 Frankliniella occidentalis
CGCCACGCCCCGCCACGCCCCGCCACGCCCCGCCACTCCACGCCACGCCCCGCCACGCCCCACCACACCTCACGACGTCCTCCTGTGGGGCCCAAGGACGACTCGCCGCCACCATGGCCCAATCACTGGGGATTAATAGTAATGGCAACTAATTGAGTCATCCATTAGCAGGGCATCCATTAGTTTTGGCGGAAGCATTAAAAACCTTTTTCTCCTTCTCCTTCTTCCTCTGAACCTTATTTCACTGATCCTCGTCCATAGAGTTGGTCATGGGCACTATGGAAACTTACACGTCCCGGACAGGCAAGTCATACCATAGTTGAAAAAAGAAATACCTTTCTTACCAGATTAGTTAATGAGTCAACCAGTCTTTTTTTTTTAGCGGACGCGAGCTTTGACCTGTCATAGGAAACAGGTCGAGTGCGGCTAGAACTTTGCCTCAGCCGAGTGGGCACGGTGGCCAGGGGTCTGATTTTGGCCGCGCCGTATTCAACTAGAGTTATAATAGGTCACGAAAACGAGAAAGGTTTTTTTTGCGCTCAGTCAGAACAGACCGGTGAGTGAGGCCGCTGACAGCAAAGTGTGTGTCCCCCTCCCTGCCCATAGGGCCATAGCTGCAGCGACCTACGCACCACGAACAATGTGACAGCAGCGCTCGGCGGGCGGGGCGGGAGGGACGACTTGGCTCTGATTTCCTCAACAAATGAAAGGCGGTTGCGCAGCACTTGTATACGTACGTACGTACGGGGGCGACGCGCGACAAATTTCGCAGAGCCGGGAGGTTTTGAAAAAAATTAAAAACAAACAAAAGGAACGAGAACATGTGTTTGTTTTTCTTTGCTTTGATGATAGACAGAGGCTAATATCGCGAATCGAAACTGCGGCGGCGTTCGCATTCGCGTTCGCGTTCGGGTCCATACTTGGGAGGGCCGGGCGGACATATGGAGATTGGCGGCGTTGCGCGGAGCGAAGCGGAGGCGGTGCTTAAAAGGAGAGCGGCCAACCGCACCACGTCCTGCCTTCCTCCATGTAAGCACTCGCTGCTCAGCAATCGCTCAGCACCCGCTCAGCACTCGCTCAGCACGCCGAGAGGCACGCGCCCGAAACAAGCGCATAATGCTCATTGAGTGCGTTTCGAGTCGCGCCGCGTCGCATCGAGGAGGAGGAAGCAGAGTCGGTGCTCTGAATAACCGGATCAGCATCCAGTCGTCGTCCAGGCCGCGCCGTCAAGGATGCCCGGTCTGCTGGCTGCCAGGATGGCTCCCCGTGAGGACCTCGGTATCGGGAGGAGGACTCCGAGGTGCTCTGGAGCAGCCGGCGAGATGCGCGCGCAAAGAGAGAGGAGTGCACTTATGCCATTGGCCGCGCCGGGCTGCAGGTCTCTGTCTCTCTCGCTCCCTCCCCCGTCATGGACCGGACCCGACACCGGACCCCGACCGGGCCCGACCCGACCCGAGCGGGCGCGCGAACGCGAACCCTGACCTGGTTGCGCCGCTCGCATCCGCCTCGCCTCAGCGGCGGCGGCGGCGGCTCACAGGCTCAGGACCGGAATCGGATCTGGAGTGATCCACAAAACGGCCTTCAAGGTCGGGCCGATCGGGCCGCGGGTCGGGCCGGGCCGGACCACGCGCCATACCGAGGCGGTAATATCTGAGAAATGCCAGGCGCAAGGACGGCAGCGCAGGTGATGCCACCCGACCCGCCCGGCCCGGCCGGAAGTCTCAAGCGGCGGGCCCAAGTCTGGTTACGAGCGAAAACACCCGTGAACCGTCGTGACACACAGGTGGCACTCGCGAAAGCGATAATGAGATCGTTCGAAAAGACACTGGGGGGCACACGACAACAGAATACGCTTGCGACGCTGCGTCTCCTGCTGCAGGCGGTCCGGTCCGGTCTCAGACCGCGGCCGCGCCCCGCCCCGCCGATCCCCGCCGGGTACAGAAATGGGATCACGGCCGGGGCAACGCGTGAATGACACGAGGAGACCGCTAATCGAGCTCGGCCGGACAATCGAATTACTATTGCGATTCGTTTTCGATAGCGCTCTATATGGCTCCGCCCGCGTGTCAGTGTCCTAGTACCTCATATACCTCAATGCACTACCAATGGTCGAGACCGAAACCTTATTTTTGCATCTTCATTTTCTTCCTCCGCAGGTGTGCGCAGCGAGGTGCGTGCGCTGCGCAAGCGCAACCCGTGGGTGCGCGCGCTGCTGCAGCTGCAGGTGGGGGCGGCGCAGCTCAAGAGCGAGGAGCGCCGGCAGCGCGCGTCCCAGGCCGTGAGCGCGGCCCTGCGCAAGGCCACGGTCGACGGCGTGGAGCTGGACCTGGACTGGAGCCACCACGGCGCCGCCAACAAGTCCCACCTCACCGCGTTCGTCAAGGTGCGTTTTGGTCGACAGGGCGGTGCCCGACCGCAGCCTGACCCGTGTGGATCTGACCGTCCCGTCGCCCCGTGTTGCAGGCGGTGCGCTTCCAGCTGGACTCCGCCGACGCGGTCGACCGCCGGCGCGCCAAGAGGGACTACGAGATCTTTGAGAGGCAAGTAGAGGACGAGACGACGCCGTCCTGGAGGCCCACGCCCGCCGCGCGTCGCCGCCCCGCCACGAGTACCGCGGCGGTCGCGGACACGGACACCTCGACAGACGTACCCTCGACGGCGGCCCCCGTCGTCGCACGACCGGCCCCGCGACGCAGGGGCCGAACCAGGACGAGCCACCACCCGCAGTCGAGGGGTGGGCCTGGGGGCGGCGAGTCAAGTCGCCAACCCCGGCCCCCGGGCAGGACGCTGAGCGGCACGACGGGGGCGGGGGTGGTGGAGGCGGCGTCCGCGCCCCGCGCCCGCGTCCACCCCCGCGGCCCGCCCCACCCGGGGGCGCACCGGCAAGTCAGGCTGGCTGCTCGCTTGCACCCGCCACGCCCCGCCACGCCCCGCCACGCCCCGACCAGACCGAACCGTATCACTTTCACCCCTCATCCATCACTCTCTGTTCCTCGTCCTTGGTCTGTCGCCAAGAAGCCGGCATAAACGCGCGGGCTGAGGAGCGCCTCCGCTGCGATTAAGCCCCAGTCCGTCAAACGCGTCAAACGGTTGCAGAAGTGCAAACGGCCCACTGAAACAAATTAGACTGTGAAAAAAATGTATATGCTGGTTTCTCGATGGCTATTTCTCACCCTTTACGATTTCCTGTCTCAAAGTGCGTGTCACTTGCCAGGCCTAGAACGGTGCGATTTTTTAAAACAAGTCTCTAATAATTTTACAGAACCCTCGGCGTATTTTTCACTGTCGCATAATTCTAGTTCTAGCAAACGATATACACTTGCCGTCTGGTCTCAGTAATTCTTGGCTCTAATCAACAGCTTTTCTGAACCTCTGCCTTTGCACGCTGCTTATGTTGGTATATCTCCATCTCCTTTTTCATCCGACACGGTAATGCGACTACGGCACCCGCCATCATAAGTAAGTACAGTCCAACGGCTTTGCAGGAGACTGGAGCTGCGACACGGACCACGCCTAGTGCACAGTACGTACGACAACGGTGAGATCACACAGCAAAAAAAAGGGAAAAAAGACACCCGGACGAGTTTCGAACCAAACATTTTTCGTTTTCGTGGCTCATCACAGCCTTTCACGTTCTCTCATTTTTCTTTCATTTCCTCCTATCGCTCCAGACTGACGCACATAGACGAGGCGGGCGGGCTGACAGTGCCCCCTGGTGCCGCACCGCGCTGCCCCTCGGCTGGGCTCCCCCTTGTGACCCAATCATCATCGATTCAAAATTACTCCCCAGTTTATAAAATGCCATTCGGTGATGTCACAGTCGTCATCAAAGCATGCTCCAAGTTTGTTTTTGTATGTGTGGAAGAATTAGTAGTCTCCCCTTGCATGGAGTATGTTTGCAGTCCCATGGCTTGTACTCCCGCCTGGCGCAAAGCCGCTCTTGCTCCGGCCCCGATCAGGCGACGAGTGCTTCACAGCATTGAGTGACCAACGTAGAAATAATTGCCTGAACCCGAAAGGTTAAAAAAAAGACCATTGCGAATCGCAACTCTATACAGTTAATCACCTCAGCGAGGTCAAGTTACTGATAGTAATTAACTCGATGCATTAATGAATGGAACAATCACCCGCTCGAGAGACATGTCTCGTTGCAGGCAATGTCTGATAAATAAAATATAGAGCAGAGCAGATATTACTGTTATTTTTTAAACAATAAAAGGGTCGGAGTTCCATCGAACCCCCAGTCTAAGGGCATGCTGTAACGTTTGTTTTCGGACGTCCAGGGTCACCAAGTCCGTGTCCACGACCGAGGCGGCCACCGCCGCCGACACGGACGCCGACACCGACGCCACCGAGTCCACCGAGCCGACCACGTCCGAGACCAGCGGCACCGCCTCGGACACGGCCGCCGACACCGCCGGCACCGTCACCGACGACGAGGTGGGTCCGGAATGAGATACATCTCCGAGTCGGAATACATTTCCTCGGCTTGTAATTTGATCGCGTCGCCGTTTAATATCTGCAAGTCGAAACCGAGCGCCGCAGCCGCTTGCACCCGGCGGCGGCCCGCGTGTTTCTCTATAGATGCTCCAGGACGGGGCGGCCTCGCGGCCGTTGGTCCAAACTGGAGTGACATGAATAAGAGAATCAGTGTTGCCCAAGCCGAGGCCGCCGGTCCCACACGCCATGCGAACCTCGCTAGTGCCGCGCTGGGGCCGCGGGCGGGCCGGGCGGGCGATGAGATGACGAGACGATGCTCATTATTGGCTCATGTCCAAAACAAGACATTCAAATATTTCTTTACAAAATAA
>NW_026267489.1:0-3895 GCF_000697945.3 Frankliniella occidentalis
TGCCTCCCTCTCCCCCCCCCTCTCTCTCTCACCGTAGAAGTCCTTGAGCATGTCTTGGAAGAGTGCGGCGAGGACGCGGTACACGTTGGGGTTGGCTGGGTTGAGCTGTCCGCAGGGCGGCTCGACGCAGTAGCGGATCCAGGGCTGCTGCGCGGCGCACACGACCAGCTCGCCCAGCCCCGCGGCCCGGCCCCAGCCCCAGCCGGCCGCTGCGTGCGCGGGCGCGTCCAGCTCGGGCAGCAGCCGCACGCCGCGGGCCAGCGCGAAGCGGCTCAGCTCGCGCACCGTCCGCGAGGGGTACGTCTGCCTGCGGGAGACAGGAGCGTGAACTGTGAGCTTGGCGTGCGGACGGGACGGGACGGGCTCCGGGCCCAGCCAGGTCACCTCGCGGGCTCGTGTCGGCGTGTCGGTCGCCCGTCGGGCTCATGTGTGCGGACTTAGCGCAATCAATCTTTACACCAAGTCAACATTTTCTCCTTTGGAACAACGGAAGCACTTTTTGACGTAAAGTCAAAGATACGTTCTTCTGGGTGCGGGGTTCATAGTTCACCAACCTACCCTGAGAGCGGCCGTTGCGGAAGGGAGTGCGACGGGGAAGGCTGCTCACCTGGCAGAGAAAGCGCCGTACGCAGACATCTGGGGGAGGCTGTTCGACTCGTAAGGGAAGCTCTGCGAGTCCGTGATGTGCCTGCAACAGGGAAGTGTTGTGAGCCGGAGCCGCGTGAGCCCAAGGGGGGCCGTTGTAAGCTTCTCAGCGAGCTGCTCAGAGAGCACTCCTCACCAGTGCAGCACGTTGAGCTTGTTCTGGGCCATGGCGTTGATGGTGGTGCGGATGTACGCGGGTGTGTAGTAGTTCCTGGACGTGTCGAGCAGCAGGCCCCGGTGCGGGTAGGCGGGAGCGTCCGTCACCGAGAAGCGGTCCGGGACCACGAGGCTGCCGTCGGAGTTGCCGTCAGGGGGTGGACCTGCGCGTCGAGGACAAGGACTTCTGGTCAGTGGCGGGAGGGCGGCGCTGAGGGTAACGCCGGCAAGCGTGGACATTGGACAACCTGTGTGCGCCACGAGCTGCGAGAGGGTCTCCAAGGCGTGGCGAGCGCCGAAGTACGTGGCGGCCACGATCCTGGCCTTGAGCACTCGTCGGGCACGTCCCTCGTCGTCCTGCCGCGGCTCTTCCTCGTAGAGGCCATCGAGAGCGTAGCTCTCGTCGGTGTACCAGTCCAGGGCGAGGGAGTCTCCCTGGACGCACACCTCCACGTCGAGCTGCGTTTCGGAGAAGAAGCAGGTTAACTCTCCCACTTGGTACCTAGTCTCACTACTAGTGAAATTGGTCTCAAATCAAGTGCAAAAGGCTCTTCGCTCGATTGACCGCATTTCGTTGATATCGGAATCTTTTTGGGTGCACGTGTGGACGTCACGGGAGTGTTCTCTCCGCTCTTTCGCCTGCTCCGCTTGCCCAAGACCTACCCGCTCACCACATAGGTGCATCCGAAGATCAAGAGCGGCCACCGAGAAGCCACCCCATCCGCGCCCCAGCACTGTAAGTAGTGAACACTGTCCACGAGCTATCCAAGGAATAGACCGACGCCGGCCTCGCGCTCGCCCGCCGCGCACAAGCGTGTCGCGGCTGCCCACCTCGTAGGGGTTCGGCCGGGGAGCGCTCTCGAGGCGGCGGTCCGTGTCCGTCGGCGGCCTCCCCCTCTGCCCACGACGACATACTCTGCGCTTGCCCAACTGGCTGCTTGTGGCGCGACGTTGGACCCGATGGTCCGATGGCTGGCGTGCCTGCGGCATGCCTCAGCCACCAGGCGACCTTGCGCGCGGCTCCAGGACCGCACCGCGCGACCATCCTCGGCCCGCACCGGCGCTCGGCGAGCATCCCGCCGCCCCGTCACACGGTGGTCACACGGTGGTCACACGGTGGTCACACTGTGGTCACACTGTGGTCACAAACAGCCTTACCTGCGCTGTCGAGGCCGCTGCACTGCGCCGGCTGCGCCCTCGGCGGAGCTGCGCCCGGGGGTCGAGGTCGGGGGGCAGGGTCCACGGCGGCCGCAGCGCCCGGGCGTGGCCGCCGCGCGCGTACTGGGCGCGGGAGGCGACCTCCTCGGCCTGGAGGCGGCGCTGCAGGCCGCGGTGCGCGAGATGCAGCAGGTGGGCGAGGCGCGGCGAGGAGGCGCAGGAGGGCGGCAGCAGCAGGTCCCCCGCGGTCACCACCGCCAGCCGCGCGCCCAGCGACACCGCGCCCGTCGGCAGCGGCCACAGCGACCCCGCGCGCCCGCACCGCACCTGACACGCACGCAAGGACCTGGGACAGACAGACAACAAGGCCAGGTTAGCATTCAGTACCTCCAAGTCCCCTACCATTATTTGAGGAGTTGAATTTATAACTCATAGGTTTAGCCGTGGCTCTTTCGAAATACGTTATTTCTTTTTGCCCAATTTATACGAAATATTATTCACGTCTTACTTTCAGCGTACTTTTTAAACCCACAACTTTAACTTTTCCTCTCAACACGTTTAAGCACGTGTTTTGTTACGTTGACACGTTCCTTGCGACGTGACCACTTTATCGTTCGTTCTTTTTATGATAAATTGACAAAGTTAGGGTGCCCTGATTCGAACTCGAGCTTGCGCGAGCGTCGTGGGAAAAGAAAACACGTTGAAATTGGACGTCCGTTCCCAAAACGCCTCGCGCGGCCTTTGTGGCCACGAGGCCCGGTGGCTCGCGGCGGCGCGGGGCCAGCAGCCACCGTCCGCACGGTTTTGACGGGAGCCGGAGCCAACCGCCGCCGCCATCGTGCCGAAATTTCTGAAACCAACGGGAACCGCACGAGAGATGCGTGGCTTTGTTCGCGATAGCTTAACTGTGTAGCCGGCTGGGCCTGCCATAACCTGCCATTGCGACACATTGAGCTCTGGAGAGACACACACTGTTAAATATTTGGCATCCATCACTTGTTTCTGTCAGCTTTCGCTACGGGCGTTCGTTTCGCATGAACGGCATTGCTTGGCGCCCGCAACCGACCTGGTACTTACCATGCGAACTCGTCCCAGGCGCTGCTGTTCCGCCGCTCGAGCTGGCCGGACTGTTTTGTCGTCCTGACGCAGCCGCCGCGCCGCGCGTCGCACCGGTACTCGTAGCTCGGCGCCCTGCAAGCAATTGCGGCTACTGAAGTGAGGGCAGTTGAACGCACTCTAACCACATAGAGTTCCTATCATAGTCAATCGCTCCACCGAGTTAAATTTCAACATCCAATCTTTCTTGAGAAATGGCCACGACCAGAACCGGGTGTACCAGAGCGATCGCCGAACCTTAGCGGGTTTGCGGAGGGGGCCACCACTAGCGTAATCCTGTGTAGAGATGAGGGTGTAAGCATTATCTATTCCGTTTAATCCTTGACCAAATTTTAAAACATTGTCACTTAATTTTACCTTATTATCCAAATTTGATGATTTTAGAGGCTGAAATTCAACAAAATTCACATGTAATCTCCTAAAATTCACGTGTAATCCCTGTAATCAAATAATCCTGTGTACATCCTCAATCGATGTGGTGGCCCCTCGGGGTTTGCTCACTCATAAAGCACAATGATTCTTTTGCGACGATGGGGATCAAACAGTAAGAATGTCGGTTATTCGCCAGCTCGAACCTGCCGTCGCAGGCTCATAGCGCCTACTAGGTAGGCAACATCTTGCTCGCAGGGCATGCGCGTCCTGCTGGGTTGCCTAGCTCATGCGCCGACCTCCCGTAATTTGCGGAATGAATTCGAGAAAAAAAAATGCGTACTTTCTGGGCGATCCCTTTTACAGCATTTGCAAACCGCGACTTCCCTGATGAGCCGATGGACAGTCCGTGGAATGGTCCGCATATGTCCGTGGCTGTCCTTGTGCAGTC
>NW_026267489.1:3945-5615 GCF_000697945.3 Frankliniella occidentalis
TTTTTTTTACTCCAAATAGAGGATAATTTTTACTTTTCACCAACCCACCCCTGCCGGCCGCAACCCCTGGTCCCCGGCCGGCTGCCGCCCCTTCTCAGACGGCGCCTTGTTGCACGGTCACTACGACGCAAGCAGCCTTGGCCCTTAGCACGACGCTGGCCGTCACCTATGTGCAGCCGCCACCCAAGGAGTCTACACCACCACGGTCCTCGTGCTCGCCCTCACCCTCCTCACCTGGTACGCCCGGTCGTTACTGCACAAGCAGAGCGAATTCCAGGAGCTCCTGGAAACTCAGGGAGTCGACGTGGCAGCCGTGCAGGAGTCTTAGCTCCTTCCAAGTCAGAAGAAGCTCGGCCACTACGAAGTTCTGCATCACCAACATCCTCGCGGCCACGGCGTCGCTCTGTTCATCCGGCGCTCCAGGGTGTATGCTACCTTCCAGGCGATTGTCCCTGGCCGGGCCGGAATGGAATTGAGGCGGTCGGTGTCTTCCTGTCCACGGCCTCTGGCACCGTGAGCGTCGTCCACCTCTACGCCATGCACGAAGCCCGGGCGCCCATTGCCGCTGATGACTGGCAGCGCCTCTCCGATATCTGCCCTCCCGACACTACATTCTTGGGCGAATTATTCAATGCTCATCATCAGATGTGGGGGTGGGGCGGCCCAGCTGCACGGGTGGACCCACGCGGTCAGGACCTTGTCGCCTGGATGACTGCTTGCGACCTTGTGACTGTTAACGATGGCTCGCCCACGCGGATAGGAGCCCCCTGCCAGGCACATGCGGCAATTGATGTTGCGGTGCTCCCCGCGGCTATGGCCGCCGGCGCCACTTTGCTCCCGCTTCTCGACACGCACGGCAGTGATCATCGCCCCAGCGTTGTCACGCTTCGGCTTCCCGGCGACCCGGCACCACAGGTTCGCGCCTACCCTAGTACGCGGAGGTGGCGAGAACCAAGCAGCTCGAAGGACCCAGCCTGGTCGAAGTACGCAGAGTGTGGGCAGCAGGGGACCCCGCGTGTAGACCCGTGGGCACCAAGGGACCTCACGTGTGGACCCGTGGGCACCGTCTTGTAGCGAGGCACGAGGTGCACCGCGTTGTTGTTTAAGTGCCAGCAGATTCGCTGGCCAGTATAGCTGCTTCTCCCTCACCTTCGTGCTGCTCGACCCGATCCTGATCCTGCCGAGGTGCCGCTGGCGCTTCCCTTCGAGATGGCCGTCACTTGTCCCGGACTTCACTCCTTTTCTTTCATGGGAGAGGGGGGGGGGGGGTATTGTAGAGAAATGGTCTATGCTGGTCAGATGCTCTGGCCGCATGTAGCCGCATGGCCCTGCCGTTCCTACTGTCGCGCTTCCCCACCTCCGTTAATGTTGTGAGACGCCAGATTGCAAAATTTTGGGTCCCTCGGGGTTTTTTGGGAGCATTTCAGCATTTCTGCTGTCTACTAGGCTAGGGTCTCGGTTTGGGGGTCGGGATTGAAAAATTGAATGTTGGGGGAGTAGGATATAAGTTTCTGATCATTTTCAGATTTTTAGCCCGCTCTTTTGCTTAAAAGCTATATAAGCGGGCTTATGCCATCGCCTGTTTGTCTGTCTGTCTGTCTGTCCGTCGGTCCGTTCCCCAAGAAGGACGTGAGCTAGAGGTCTGAAATTTTCAGGGTATTATTGTTGTC
>NW_026267489.1:5665-10270 GCF_000697945.3 Frankliniella occidentalis
TTATTTTTTTAATGTGAAAGTTAGTTTAGTAAGGGGCCAGGGCCGGGGCTCGCCCTCGTGTTTATGTTGTGCTAGCGGGCACGGTGGCCGGCGTGGTCCGCCCGTCAGGTACGCGTTGTGGATACGCGCCCGGCCTCGGGGCCCGGGCCAGGGCCGGGGCTCGCCCTCGTGTTTATGTCGTGTTAGCGGGCACGGCGGCCGGCGTGGCCCGCCCGTCAGGTACGCGTTGAGGATACGCGCCCGGCCTCGAGGCCAGGCCAGGGCTTGCCCTCGTGTTTATGTTGTGCTCGCGGGCACGGCGGTCGGCGTGGTCCGCCCGTCAGGTACGCGTTGAGGATACGCGCCCAGCCTTGGGGCTGTGCACGGGCTGGGGATCCCGATCTCGTGTTTGTCTCTGTGATGGTGACTGGTTGTGAGTGCGGCGCTGTGGAGTCGTGTCGAGTTAATGCGAGGCGGGCCCAAGTTCTGGATCGGGGCGGGGAAGGGGAACGGGGTTGCGTTTTTGAGGACGGGGTGGTGTGGTTAATTTGTCGACCTGAACGCCGTCGTCTTGGTGACCCGGCACGGTGCGGGCCCCTGCAGCAAAGCGCCTACGTTGACCTTACGGGTGACAGCGGGCTTGGCAAGCCGGTGAAAGCTCAAGTGGGGCACAGCACCGCTGCAGGTAGCTTGGCCCAGTGGCCCTGCACCCGGACGGATGGCGCCACCGCCGCCTCGGCTTGGGGCCTCGCACCCTGCCCAGCCCCAGGTGCACGGTGGAGGGAGAGAAGGTGGCGGCACGAGGGGTCTGCTCGCGGGTCCAGAATCTCGTCAGGTTGGGGGATTAACGCCCTAGTCGGGGCCAACTGTAGGGCCTGTTCACACTACCTTCAGTCGGGACCGCCGTGCAGGTAGGTAGGTGGGAAGCCCATACTCAGCTTGCGCGGGACGGGCTCGTACCTGGCTTCTCTCTCGCACACTCCGGCCGGGTGAGCCCGGGCGAGGGTCGGTGCCGCTCAAGCTAAGTCGGGGCGGCCCAGATACCTGCATAGGCCGCCCCGACTGCAGGTACTCTGTACCGGCACGTTAGATAGCCCCGACTCGACCGATAATCCCCCAACCTGTCGAGATTCTGGACCCACGGGTCCCTATGCTGGGAGACCCTCGTGCCGCCACCTTCTCTCTCTCCACCGTGCCCAGGTGTGACCTGCGTGCCCTGAGCCTTGGCGGCCCGGGTTCAAGACTAGTGGCCTGAGCCGCTCGCAGATGGTCCCTGAGCTACGATATGGCAATTTTGGCTAAATTGGCGCGAAATGACCAGCCTTCAAAGAAATCACCATGGCATAGCTAAGGGACCCCTTGATGAAATATGACGTTCGACACGTCTCCGGATGCGTTTTTACGCGTAGATTCCATTTCCGGTCGAGTTTTCCCAAATTTTGGAAACCGAAAGGCTCAAACGGGAAATTTCACTTTTCTGACTATTTCTCCCGATTTCTCCATAAGAGTTCTATGTTAAACTTTGACAGCCTGGCGGGACCTTTTCTGGTGGTCAGATCAAGTCGAGAGGGGTATCAAAAATCTTGTATTTTAACATAGAACGCGATGACACCCAAGACATCAACATTTCAGACCTTCGTGCATTTTGCACCCCTCTAACCTCATGGCTGGCGAATTTTACGGGGAGTGGCTCGCTTGTATTCAGCGAACCCGGGAGGTGGGCAGTCTGCTGGCTATACGCGTCATAGATGCGATGCAGCGCAGGGAGAGTGGCCTCCTGGAGTGTGAAGTTTTTCTCCCCGCAGTGTTCTTGGAACCCCGGTACAAGTCACTCCTGACAACTGCCCAGAGGAAGAAAGCCACTGATTACTTTCAGGCTCTATCTATCAGGCTAGAACACCTAGGCCTAGGTGATCAGGAACAGGACCACAACGCCAACGAGGACGACCCTGCTTCTGTGAATGAAAATGAAACTGCTGACGATTTAGAGGCAATTTTGATGGCTTCTGACACGTCAGACAACATTGTTAAAGAAAACAACATTTTAAAAAATTTTGTCTGATTATGATGATTGGGAGAGGGTGCCGAAAGAAGTTGACATCTTCAAATATTGGTATGAGAGGAGGCTAAAACATGATGTTCCTCATAAGTTGTCAGAAGTTGTACTATCGGTTCCCATGACACAAGTTAGTGTCGAGCGCACATTTAGTCACTTCAAGCAGATTCTGTCTATGTTGAGGTTCAAAATATCTTCTGACATTAAACGACATTCTGTTCATCAAATGCAACTATCATTTACAAAAGTTATTTTTGGTAGAGAATAATTTTCCTTATTGCAATGATTTTGTTTATTGGCAGGGATAGATCCCTGTTGTGTTCGTACTGTGCACAATTACTTTCTTTTAGTTTGTATTGGGAACGCCCTGTAATTTTATATTTTCAAAGAAATTTTCTTGCATTGATGAATTATGTATGCATATGTGCACAAGCACCCGTTTTAGTTAATATGTTTACAATGCCCCCTGTAAGATGTTGAAAATTGTAAAGTTCTCAAAGAAACTTTTCTTCTCAAATAAAATCTGTATATTCATCTGGAAAAACGCTCGTTTTAACATTAGTCGTCATTTACCTACCTAAACAGTCACCAAAAGATGCAAAAAAGAAGAACACATTTGATAGAGTGGGGGTGGGGTGCGGGCAGGCCGACCGAGAGATTTTAATGTAAAAGAGAAGCTAACAATTTGAGCCGCATTTTCGGCTGTAGAAAGTCAGTGTGTAATACCACTCTGAGTGTGCGCAGAAAACGCGCTTTTCGCCGGGATGTACGAAAAAAAGTGGAATCCCCATTAAATTAACCTGGGATGAGAGCGAATACGGATCGAATCGGTAACTTTTTTTTGCATCAGTTGAAGAGTATAGCTCATTCTTACATAAGGGTCAAAACCATACACATTTTAATTTAATTTTTTCATTTGCCCTCGTCAGTTTAATTAGAATATTTTAGATTCTACCCTTGGGGGCGAAATAATTAAAACATTTCGCACTTTTAAGACACCTTCAATTTTCACAGGATATAGTTCTGTACCATAGTACTGTATTTCGCCCTTCAAATTTTGCACTTGTTGTTTGTCGTATGACATATTACACCAACTCGCGGTGGTCATATCCAACCTCTTCACACTAAGTCCATCAGCCCGCCCGCCCTCTGTCCGGTTCACCCGGAGTCCTCCATCGCCACCAGAGGGCGGGAGGGCGGCAATTTTTGAACCGAAGATCGTGATCTCATCACGGTCACTCAATGCTACCTTTCTGAACGCAAGAGATTTCTATGGAATTTCGTTCAAACATCCCGGACAGCTCGGGACTGTAACGCGGACAAACCTCGTGGACTGAATTGCGGACAGTGCCACAAAATGCAAAACGTCTCTCGGACCATTGCGGACAGAGCCACGGATAGGATCTCAGATGACTGCGGACAGTGCCACGGACACGATCGTCGATCACGGACAGCATATTCCATCGAAATTTCCTTTAACCATCCTGGACAGCTACAGCTACACGGACAATCATCGTGGACAGGTTTGCGGACTATGGCGGACAGAGCCACGGATAGGATCTCGGACTGCGGACAGCTGCGGACAAGTCCACGGACGTTTCAATCCACGGACTTGGGCCACGGACAACTCATGGACATACCAGTGGACATGTCCTCAAATTGTCCTCATGTAGTCCGTAGCCGCTGTCCGCGTGAGCTGTCCGTCGGCTCATCAGGGATACGGCACAATATAATTCTCTATGCTAACCCTGGTACTGAGGAAGATTTAGACAGCCCTGACTCACAAGAATCTGACAATGATGCCATTATGGAAATCCATAAGATGGGACTAGTAGTAAATACGGGGCAGTCTACTTGCTATCAAATGCGAAAGCAGGTAGCAAGAAACCTGCTGCGAAAAAGGCAGGAGCAAAGCCGGTTAAACGTGTGTGGCATTTATTGCTGAAATTGGGCAATGTAGTCTTCTGATTTCCATACATTTACATTTCATTACGTTTACCTGAGATACAGTGCTGTATATTAATTTCATTCTATCTGTTTTGGGGGACTCCAGTAAAAGCAGAGGTGTTTCAAAAAAGTCCTGGAAAGAAAGTTAGCAGAAGCTGCCAATCGTTTTAAGCAGGTTTCAGTGGCGGATACGCATACAGAAAAGAAGCCAAAACCCAAGAGGAACCTCCGTTCTACTAAACTCAACATAGGTAACTTGTCTTGCTTTATCCTATGGTTCTCTCTATCAGGCACACTTCTACTAAATTGTTTATGAACCATTCTTCCCTAAATCTCCCGCCTCCTAATGACTGTTTTCTTTAGTTGTATACGGTGCAAGTGATGTTTGATGTTCCTTAGCTCTAAGAAATAATTTTTAACTTGCTATTTGTTCAATGTTTTGCTGCAGATGACTACTCAGACCCTGAGCTGCCAAACAATTATAGACGAAGAGGTTGAAGATCTGAAGAAAGCAGGGGTGCTTCTCTCGAACGGCTTCACCCCTATGGCACCCTTATTCTGTGATGAAGGGGAGGCCTTTGTAGTAGGCTGGTAGCTTTGTTTGTTGTCGGTATATTATATAT
>NW_026267489.1:10335-15284 GCF_000697945.3 Frankliniella occidentalis
GGCTAATTATAAATTTTGAGAACTATAAATTCGTCTGAGTCCTGTCCATGGTCCAGTCGAGAGTCAGTCACACACCCGATCTAAAATGAATTGTTCTCTTTTGGGTTGCGGATGAGTCGTTTGAGCATACAGAAAGCGTCTCAGAAAGCGTACAAAAAGCGTTCAGTGTTCCTTGTTCGCTTTCAATTCGGTACAGATCGCAAAGGGGTCATTTCGCGAGTTCTGACGTACCCAGAGCAAACAGTCCTCATGCTGCTCGAAAATGTTCGCCGATCGTCCGGCTCTCGGCGGTCTCTTTTTCCGCTTTTGCTAGGATTCGATCCCGAGACTCTGACTTACTGGTTCGAGTCGCTACGACTGCGGCTAGTGCGCTAGCTGACGATCATCGTGAACCGCACTGTTGTGCTGAGTTGGGCAAAGCGACGAATGCGCGCAAACGTACAGACGTGAGCGACTCAAAAGTTAGCTTTTCGAGCACATAGGCGGTCCAATCGCACTCCGGTGGCCAGCTGACGAGCTCCCCGCACACACGAGCGACCTAGAGCGAACCCGTGGCGAACAGAGGCGAATACTGACGACTCTATGGCGTAATATCCGAGCGAACCTGAGCGAACGTCTTGTGCACGAGCGAGCCTATGGCAAATTGGAGCGAACTCAGACAATCGATTGGTAAAATATGTGAGCGAACCCTAGCGATCTTGATGCACCTAGCGCGCGTATAGCAGCGATTCAAAAGCAACTGCTTCGCAACCTAAAAGCGAACAATTCATTTTGGATCGGGCACTATTATCACTCGCCATCTATCGGCAGACCCCCCAACTACGTCGCCACCCAATACGTTCTTCTTTAAGTTCTTCTTGAACCTTTACGTTCTTCTTTAAGTTCTGCCTTCCATTGCCCTATAAAAGCAGGCGCCAGCTTTGACTCGGCGCCACACTGTGACCAGCGCTTGATGTGAATACATCGCTCTTAAAAGACTCTGGACTTTCATTCCAAACACCCCTCTACCCGTTACACTGGTGACAGCGGTAAAGGATTGTGAGGAAAGGCGACGATAGGAGTGCGGTTTACCGCACAGAAAGCGAGCGAGCAGAAAAGCCGGTTTGGTTGCGAAACCTAACCTCCATTCGGTAGTCCTTCCCTCGAGTCGACCCAACCCCCGATTTTTGACCGGGTTGTTCGATTGAAGGTCAACTGTTGTTAAGCTGAGTTTGATTCTGAAAGGAATACGGAAGCGTGCCCTCAGAAAAGAAATTTTCTAAGGTGTACCACCGTGGTATATTCTGAGGCAAATTAAGTAGTAGAGACAAAGAATTGTCTTTTGGCTTTGAAACTGACTACGACAGCGTGACTTTATAAAGGAAACTTTATTTAGATTACCATCGTAGTGTAGTGTCTGAGCAGAGGAGATAAGGCTTTTTAAGAAAACTTCTCAAACTCTATCTCTTTCAAAAGTTTTCTTTGAAACCAAAAATTTTCTACTGTCAAACATCAACTCAAACTCCAATGCTTCAAACTCTCTCTTTATTATTTGCTTCAAACTCTCTTTATTATTTGTTATTATCTGTTACCTAAAATTATTCTAATTTTTGTTATATTTACTATTTATTTTCTGCTATTAGCTTTCATTATTATTGCCATCACAAGCACCACCTTCAATACAAATTAATACCATGTAATTAACGGGTCCACAACAGGGAAATCTCCCTTTGGACCTAATGTAATTTGAGAAAATAAATAAAAATAAATAAAATAAAATAAAAAATAAATGTACCACTGAACTTGTTCAGCAGTGTGCTCTCATCTCAAAGCGAACAAAAATCCTCATTCTATAGTAAATGTACCACTGAATTCGTTCAGCAGTGTGCTCTCACCATAGAACGAACCAAAGTCTTACTATCTCTTACCTTTTCAAGCAATTTTCTTTATAGTAAATGTACCACTAGAATTCTCTAGAAGTGTGCTCTCACTAAAAAGCGAACGAAGAATTTTCCCATTCTATAGTAAATGTACCACCGATTCTTTCAGAAGTGTGCTATCACGATAGAAAGGGAGCAAGGTCTTTTTTTTTGTGGTGTGTACGCCTGTTTTTTTTTTTGGATCAATCGGCAGATCCTAGGAGCTTGCGAGCCCCACGGTAGGCCTGCCCGCAGTACGCGAATGCACTACAGGCAAGATGTTTATATAGGGCCCCCAGCCTTTTTGCTTCATCCGCATCTCGCAATTTTTTTGCACATTGCATTTGGAGCAAAACCGTATTTGCTATGAATTTTAGAGGAAAAACGTTTAGAGGAACATTGCCTTTTTTAGAGGAAAAATTCCAATTTAGATGAAAAATTTGATTTTCATCTTAGATGAAATATGTAATGTTTAGAGGAAAATTGTTTGGACGAACTGCCCCCCCCCCCCCCAGTCTGAGCCCGTTCATTTGGGCCTTGAACCGCTGGGTTCCAATAATTAAGCTGTTACAGGTTTTAGTGACGTTTTTTGGCACTTTACCCGTAGATTTTCCAAGTACATATCCTACATTGAAAAAATAAAAAACCTTGTCAGCATAAAAATAGAGTAGTATTAAGAGAAAGTAATTTGTAACACTTACTTTTAGCTGCATTTAAATCTGGGCTGGGTATGCCAGCTCAACCCTCTACACCCTTACATGCCACATATGGCAAACACAGAATGGGCGGTAGCACCAAAGCCTGCATCACATCACGGCACTGAACGAACATTTTACCGCCTCTCTTCTCGTGGTCCAGAAATATTTCATTTAAGCGAAGTTTGTTTATAAGTACATCAATATCAGCAATGAGCCGAATCTGATTTTGAAAATCAAGAATTAATAAAGCAAAACAACAGAAAATAAATTGCGCGAAACACAATACTAACATCTTGGACATCTTGGGTCAAACACGGAACTTTCCACAAAATGGTTCTGATGTCCTGGATTGTGGGGTCAGCAGGGAGTGACATCAGCAAGACTTTAACTGATGCTGCAGTCTGGAGAACACGCCCGTTTTGAGTGTTCCGCCGCAGGAGAGGGAAAGCCACAACTGAAGTTTGCTCGCCACCTAAAACCACAAATGTTCAAAATACAATCTTATCCGTCATTTATATTATTTTGTTGAACGACTAGAAATGAAAATCTTACTTAGCTCAGCAAAAAGAGCTGCATCCGCTTCTTCTTCAGCCAAGGCCCCCCTTGACCGACGGCTCTGCCGTAACTCGCAGACCCTCCTTCCGATAAGTGCCTGACCATCCCTTTCAGTCCACTCTCTCCCTGCCGCGTTGAGCCAAATTAGCTTGAGGCCACGCTGTGAACCTGTAAGAAGACAAATAAAAATAAATGACATTTCACGGCCAACGCTGCCGCGGTCGCGACTCGTGTGCAGCCCGAACGCGCAAGCCATGTCGCTATGCGCCAGCAGCGGCCGCTCCAAGTAAGTTCAACCGCGACAAGCTCAACGAGGTGAACCACATGCAGCAACGACATGATGTCGTCCGGTGCGTCGCGGTGACCCTGGGCCTCGAGCAAGCTAAGCGAACACCAGCACCTGCAGCATGGCGTCGTCCGGCGTGTCGTGACAACCGCGCCTCGGCGACCCTGGCCCCGCACCCCGACCAGCAGGTCTCTGGCCCTACACTTACTCGTACTTCTATCTGACAAAGATTTCATGTCCCCCGCAATAAGACTGTCGATCCCCCACTCACCCAGTTTGACGATTCGGCCACACTTCTCCTCGGTTTTTTTTTGGGGCCCCACTTCACGAAAACGTTTGTATGTACCACTGGAGCTGGGGTCGTCTCAACGCCTGGCTCTTTGACAATATCCTTGATGTGGACAACGTCCATGCACGGTACTGGGCAGTCCCGCCAGAGCACGAGTGCAAATTTTGCTGCCGTAGCCATATCGGTTGAGCCCAGCGATCACCTGTTTAAAAGAAGCCATTAAATTAAAATTAAGAGACAAGCACGCACGCGGGATTCTTACTTCCTTTCAGTCTTAACAAACGGTGAGAATGAGTGAGAAAATTGAAGACCACTTGTGTAGCTGTTGAGGTTAGGAAGGTTGGTAGCGGAGCGGGTGCTGAGGGAGGATGCTGAGGGAGGATGCTGGTGCGCGTCGTGTCAACTGAAACGAACTGACTGCGGTGTGAGCTCGGTGAGGTAGGCGCGGCAGCAGCAGATGTCGCACCCGTATGTGTGGTTTGGGATTGTTTTGATTTTGCGCACACAAGTCGGAGTTTAAGTTGAAGTGTTGGGACGGAGTGCATTTGCAAGAAAAGTTTGTAGGTTTGTGCGATGAAGCGACAGTGATGAAACAGAAAGAAATGTTCTTCCGTGGGTATCTAAGTTGCCAAACCTAAAAGATGTCTGTCGTACTTTGTGCGAGTAGATTTTTGTTTATATCTACGTGTACACACTACGTAGGAGTACGTGCAGCAGCCCGTAGTGGCTGAGCGTTTGTCAGTCTGCTAAAATTCTCAGAGGTAACGTTTTAAAAGAACACAGTAAAGTAGTAAGGCCAGGGAAGCGTGATTGAAGATTTGGGGGGGGAGGGGGACATTGGAATATTTGAAAAAGACCAAAAATAAAAATGGCACTCAAAATCGAAATGGTTAAGTTATTGGCGCATTCTATTTGCTATTTTACATTTTTAATGTTACTTATGTTACCAGTTTGAAAGTTTGATTCTAGTCCTCAGTCCCCAGTAATTAGAATTGGGAGTGTGATGACTTTCGACCTCGACAAATGAATACTGTTAAGATATTTTACTTACAATGATGTATCGAACAATAGTAGAACATCCAAATATCGTAAAACTCTGGGTAAGGCAAACCCTTGTTACAATCAGCCGGAGAAATTTTATTCAATACCCTCACTTGCCTCTGGTTGAAGTGAAATTATATCAAATAATATTCATTTTAATGTGTTGAAACTCCTCCCATATT
>NW_026267489.1:15494-23118 GCF_000697945.3 Frankliniella occidentalis
GGGGGGGGGGGCTCTCCCGGCCTCATCCCACCTTCAACAGACATTTTTGTAGGTAAAAACTAGATAAACGACCAACTTGTTGATCCGGACCCTGCTGACGCCGTGTGGTCACTTTGGAGCGCCTGGGAGGGTGACTCGCCCGCAGCACAGCTACGCAATGCGGGTAGTCCTCCTGCTCTATTCGAGTCCAGAAGTGGCACACTCTCAGCTCTGCTACCAAAGATGATCAAAAAGTTTCGCGTCCGTCTGTCTGTTTGTTTGTCTGTCTGTCTGTTCGCACGATAACTCGAGAACGGTTTGAGGTAGAATGCTCAAATTATTTCTGTAACTTTGTATCATAAAAAGGAAGAACTGTATTGATTTTGAGCCCTTTGGCTCAAAAATTGACGTGTCAAAAAAATCAAAAACAAAAAGCCTAATACATTTCTTTGAAAACAGAATTTTTTAACATCTTTCTTAGAGGTATTTCGTCAAAGTAGAAACCTAAGGACCAAAATTTTGTCCGTTTGGCTCTATCTCCAACCGTGTGGGCGCCAGAGGGCGTTTTCCACACGAAAATGACCACAAAACATTTTAATGTTTACTCTTAGATCTTTGATGGTTCCCGGTGGGGTAAGTAATCAAACTGAAACCCCAAGGAACAAAATTAGTGACTTTTGGGGCCAAAGGCCTATTTACGACTGTGCCCTTTGCCCGATTCGGGTGTCAGCGCCGCAGGCCTAGGTAGATGTATGCCAGGCGCGTCGCAGCGTAACAGTGTTTCGTGAGATATCGCGAAGCCTGTTACGCGAGACGTGGTCTGGCGTACATCTACCTAGTATTTTTTGGCTGAGCGATAGCGAAGCCTATAACCCCAGTGATGATCAAAAAGTTTCGCGTCTGTCTGTCTGTCTGTTCGCACGATAACTCGAGAACGGTTTGATGCAGAATACTCAAATTTTTATTGTAATTTTGTATCATAAAAAGGAAGAACTGTATTGATATTGAGCCCTCTGGCTCAAAAATTGACGTGTCAAAAAAAATCAAAAAACAAAAAGCCTAAAACATTTCTTTTAAAATAAATTTTTTACATCTTTCTCCGAAGTATTCCGTCAAAGAAGAGCCCTCTGACCAAAATTTTGTCCGTTTGGCTCTATCTCGAATCGTTTGGGCGCCAGAGGGCGTTTTCCACACTAAAATGACCCCAAAACATTTTAATGTTTACTCTTTAATCTTTGATGGTCCCTGGTGGGGTAACTAATCAAATTGCAACCCCGAGGAACGAAATTAGTGACTTTTGGGCCCAAAGGCCTATTTACGACTGTGCCCTTTGCCCGACTCGGGTGTCAGCGCCGCAGGCCTAGGTAGATGTATGCCAGGCGCGTCGCAGCGGAACAGTGTTTCGTGAGATATCGCGAAGCCTGTTACGCGAGACGTGGTCTGGCGTACATCTTCCCAGTTTTATGGTGTCCTAAGGGGTAACTTTTGTAAGTAGAGCCCTTTTGACTAAAATTTCGTCCGTTTGGCTCTATCTCTCACGCCGTTTCGGCGCTAGAGGGAGTTTCTATCACAAAAGCGTCCCAAAAATAAATATATTAATTTTAGGAAACATTTGATGGTCTCCTAAGGGGTTAATCGTGAAAGAAGAGCCCTTTGGGCTAAAATTTCGTTCGTTTGGCTTTCACTGTTTTCTCCCAAAAGGGAGTTTTTCCAGGTTTTTCTTATCAAAATGGCCAAAACAGAAATATTTTTATTTTTGCCAGGAGTACACTTTTGTCCGAGAAGTATGCCGTCGGTTCACTGTAAAAAGCTTACGAACTAAATACTTTGCAAGGTTACGAACAATTTTCGTTCTTTGTATTGCAAAGAAATTGTTCGTATTGCAAAGAGATTGTTTGTAAAGCTAGACGGGTCTTACGAACAATCGGTTTGCATTACGAACTATTTGTTCGTAAGCTTACAAACAATTAGTTCGTAATACAACGCTTGAAAATCCTTCGTAAGCTACGAACGTTTTGGTTTGCATTACGAACCTATAGTTCGTAAGCAATTTACAGTGTTCAATGTTTTCTTCTAAGCAGAAGAGTGGGCTTATTTTACGGTGGCACATCATTGATGAAATGTGTACACTCCCATGAAAAATACAATCAAACATTAATTTCATTGTTTTGTTGTACTTTACAAGCTGCTTCCTTTCTATCAGCTATTAAAGCGAAATCATTGCGCACACGTTCGGAGTCATTTCGGAGTATCCCTGGACGTATATTCAACTTCTTCTGGGTCGAGTCTTATACATCTTTTCATATGTGTGTTATTGGATCCATAAGCTAACATCAATAACGTAGAAGGGATTTGGCATAAGTTGCATGTATTGTATTCTACGAACTGCGGCACACACAGCCAAAGATGTCCAGCGTATAAATAGAATGCTTCGTTTGTTGAGTTTTGATTACGAAGGAGACATCAAAGGCTTACCTGGCAAAAAGATGGTTCAAAGCGAGCCGTCACTCAAACGGGCCGAAAGGCCCGTTTTGCGATATAGCACAGGAGTTTTAGGTTTTGACCTGGATTAAGATAGTATTGAGCTTTAAATTTGCACACGTGTCCCTAAAAGTGTCCTTAATACCATACTAAAAGTGCCCGAAAATCCCGCGTGCGCGTCATCGTTTTTTGATCAATTTCTCCTAGAAGGTACCGGAAGTGCCTAATGCAATACAAATCTGAGCATTCCGTGGAGTATGAATGTGCAAATCTTGTGTGTAACGGTCGCAAATTAATATTTAATGTCTAGAAGCACTTGACGGACCAGCCGCGCAACACTGCACCCGGCTCCCTCTCTCCTAGAAGGTCCAGAAGTGCCCAATCATCTAGAAATAATGCCTTTCCTAAGCTGTCCGGCGTGTTATCAGGTGCCAAACGGGTGCAAACTGGCGCAAACGTTTAGTGATACACTTTTATCAGCCTTCATAGTACTAGCATATCATGGAAAAGGTGAACTGGTGCCCTTGCGTGAACGCCGAGGGCCTAACAGTCCCCTTGCAAGCCGCAGACAAGGTGCAAACCTGGTGCAAAATGGCGCTCCAGTTGCAACAAACGAGTGAATGGGGATTTTGGGACCTCAGCACTGCTATTTCTGCTTAAGTAACTGGTAAAGTTAAGTAAGTGGCAATGTATTTTTTATTAATAAGGCTTAAGTTTCTAAAATAGAACAGTTTAAAAAAGTAAAATCAATCTTAGTTACAAATAAAATTGGCATTCAAAATAATGTGCGTTCTCATTATGGCTTAGTAATAAATTTCTTTTGTTGGCTGAGCGATTAGCGAAGCCCATTACTCCACTGACCGGAAAAGTTTCATTCTGTTTGTCTGTTTGTTTGTCTGTTTGTATGTCTGTCCGCACGATAACTCGAGAAAGAATTGAGAGAGCGATCTGGGAATTTTAGGGTCGTTTTGTATCACAAAAAGACAGATCGAGTTTGAAGATGAGCATTCTAGCTCAAAAATTGACCTTTTTAAGAATCGAAAACCGCAGGTTGCAAAATGTATTTTTTTCAAATATTTTTTATGGGCTTCTTAGGGGTAACTCGTGAAAGTAGAACCCTTCAGACGAAAATTTCGTCCGTTTTGCTCTCTCTTGTACCGTTTCGGCGCTATGGGGCATTTTTTGGCGAAAACAACGTGAAAAAGACAAAATGGTCCATTACATCGTAAAAGGGCTGCATGTCACAGAATTGTAAAGGGAGTAATACTTAAACCACAGGTCGCACTACACCCTCTTTTGGGCTTAAGGGTCCCTAGATTTCCTAGTATCTCTAAAACGTTGATTTTTACGTAACAATCTGTCAAAATTCAAACTTTTAATGAAAACCGTTACCGAACAGGAGAAGTTTCATGTCCCTAATTTTTAGAGTGAAAAGACCCCGACAAATGGGTTGAGTATGTCAAATTTTGGGCCCGGAAGGCCCTTTTCCCCTATACACTCTCCTTAACTCGTCTCGGGTGTCGGCGCCGCAGGCCTAGCTATATGTGCGCCAGGCGCGTCGCAGCGTAACAGTGTTTCGTGAGATATCGCGAAGCCTGTTACGCGAGACGTGGTCTGGCGTACATGTAGCTAGTTACAGGACACTCGGATCATCTATATCTTCACGCATTCCTTCGCCAATCATACGCCAGCCTGGCGTCGGCAGTACACGGGAGGAAAAAAAAAAAAAATCTATATCTTGTTGAAAGTCTTGCTCAGATGCAATACTGTATCTAAATGATTATGTTATACAATGTAAACAACAAAAACTTCTGGCAATTGCACTGTTCTTAGATCTTAGCAAGGCTTTCGACTGTGTAGACCATAAAATTCTCTTATCCATACTGGAAAAATATGGAATAAGAGGTATCGCTCTTGAGCTTGTAGCATCTTATCTCGCAAACCGAGAACAATATGTGGGCATAGACTCGCATAACAAAAATACTGAATTTTCTGAAAAAGGACTGATAAAAGTAGGAGTGCCCCAAGGCAGTGTCTTCGGACCCTATCTTTTCATTATCTATACCAATTGTATCAGATTCATTATCAAGAAAATTCTTTCAGACTTTGTTTTATATGTAGATGATACTACCATCATAATCCCAGGTAATACTATAGATGAAATTGAAAGGAAAGCTACTGAAATTCTGTTTAGAGTAGAGCAATTCTTTGCCTCTCTAGGTCTGGCACTAAACTTGAACAAAACCATATGCATGCTCTTTAATTCTCAAAAAGACAATACCGTTAACATCTGTGTCAATAATGTCCCAATTCAACAAGTATATGTCACTAAATTTCTAGGTATAAATATCTCATGGGACTTAAAATGGAATGACCATATCCTAGAGATCTGCAAAAATGTCAGAAAAGGAATCTTTATCTTAAAACAATCGCTTCAAAATCTCAACAAAAAATCAAATCTGCTGGTATACCATTCATTTGTTCAATCTTATCTCTCTTTCGGAATCATAATTTGGGGATCTGATACCAAACATAAAAACATCTTGGAAAAGTTATTCAAACTTCAAAAAAGAGCTGTCAGAATGCTGAACGGAATAAGAGACTCCTCGGCATCCTGCAGAGATCTGTTCAAAAATGATAAAATTCTAACATTAACTTCCCTTTACATCTTTTTTGCCTCAGTATTTGTCAGGGAAAAACTAACTTCAGAAATCTCTAAACATCCCCACAATACTAGATCTAGGAACTTAGTTAACAGAAATAATAGTCTCAATAATAACACTAAATTTAAACTTATCACCATATATAACAAACTTCCAACATTCATTCTTGAAGCCAAAACCCCCCCAATGTTCAAAAATAGATTAAAATCTTTCTTGATTGAAGGAGTTTTCTACTCTATGGAAGAGTTCTTAAGCTGGAAATCTGAATCATAGGCTGTGGCTTTTTGTAACTCTTGTTTTATTTTATTGTATTGTATCTTATGACTGTATTTTCTTATTGTGATATATGTGTACTATGTATAACTCAACTGAGAAAACGTGAAATATAATAATAATAATAATAATAATAATCTTCAGAATTATCAAAATACTTCCAATTCTACGCTTGCCTCGCCGTTGCAGCAGCTTCGTCCTCTACGATTTGCGCATACCATGGAGCAGAGAAGACCAGCTCTTCTGCAACTGCACCGAGTGCCACATTCTTGCTTGCATCCACATCTGATCATTTCCAAAAGATCGGGTGGAGCTGACAACAACTCGGTAGGAATCGGTTTGATTGACCCTTTCTTCTTCACCCAACCCCAATCTGTTGGGTCCAGCTCCGCAGCGTTCTCCCGAAAGGCAGTCATTGAGGCTGGAGAAAAATTCATGCTCAAGCTCTATAATGGATCAAAGTCGATCAAAGTCAAACAGCCTTGACGACTTACGCTGTCACATGTTTGCTCGTGCTCTCACTCGACAAACAGCAATTGAACTTGAAACTCTACCACCTACGACTCCTACGAGTGCAGCCTGCAAGCAACATAGTCTCAGGCTATACTTGCAGATCAGTAGACAATAACGCACTTTGGTTCAATATTTTTGAGGACTTGTAGTAATACGTTCTGGTTTACAGGTTCAGGAATGGCTAGGGAGGTTTGGTCCGAACAGATTGGGGTCTATTAGATGGTTCCCGCTCTGCACGTTTCGAGAAGAAGTAAGGAAATCAGGACCGGAACCAGTATGAAAAGTCCGCCTACTTTTCTTATTTAACTGTGCAGTTTCACTTAGATGACCTCGAGGAAGTCCATGTAACTATGAAGGTTCATTTGCACTAGTTTTAGCCGTAATTTCAGAACTGTTTCCCGTGACGATTTCCTTAATTCTTCTTGAAATGGGCACAGCGGGAACCGTCTATTTAGGCGGTGCGCGCGGTCCCCGCGGCTCGCTAGCGGCTAAGTCCCAGCCGCCACTTTAAGAAATACCCTAACACCTTGATTTCTTCGAGGAAACGTTCTGCCTCGTGAATTTTAATTATATATTGGGCCTGTGGTCATCTCTGATGCGAGAAATAGTCTGTGTTTTGTCTGAAACACGACTTCCCGAGTGATTTGTTGTGTCTCATAACCTTTGGTACCTTCGTGTATTTCTATTTATTTCTGCAGTTTTCGCAAAGCTGCCGTTATTTATCGATGTTCTACATAAACTCATGTTATTCAACCTAAAGTGACTGTAATTTCTCACGCTGTAAACGTGATCATTGCCTTGATTTCTTCAAACATCGAAGTGCCCTTTAACAACCAACCTGGGGTCATTCTTTACATCTTTAAGACAGTTATCTATGTATCTCACACTTTCCTTTAGTAAGTTCAACCTTGATTTGGATGTAACCATCAGCTCTGTGTCTGTACTGAGGGAGAAAGAATCACCTGCTAAATGTGTACGTGCCATGCCAAACGACATCAAAACATTAGTTGTACGATAACATCAGTAAATGCATGCTGGTATGCTGGTATGTTGACTATTATAAAAGTTTAAGTGCATAGTAATAAATAGATTGATTGAACTGCTATATTGTTTCTTTAAATTTTATTGTATTAAAATGCATGCATCATTTAATACTTTAAATTTGTCACTTTGGCTCTTTTCAGTTAAAGCTTCAAAGTTAAAAATATTTAGTTTATTGTGTTATGACTTGACACCTTATTGTTGCAACTAACAACAGCAATACAAATTTTAATACAATTTATCTTTACACTGAAACTTTTATTTTAATAGTCAACAACCAGCATGCATTTGTTGATGTTTTCGTACATCTCATGTTCTGATGTCATTTGGCTGGCATGACACATTCACATTTAGCAGGTGATTCTTCCTGCAACAGTAAAGACACTGCTATCTTCTAAACTAAAGTACAAAAGTAAAAACATCGTTCCAGTTGTTAAATTGTACTGACATGACATCCTTTTTAGCATGGGTACATAAGAGGTATGATGAACTTTTTGATTCACATTAGCCAACCTAGGCTTAAAATGATTCTAAGGTGAGGAGGAACAAACATATGTTCACAAATGTTTAATTTTGTTCAGACTTGTATATTAAAGATACAAAAAATTTTAGGAAATTTCTTTGAAAAGAATTTTAATGTTGGTTTTATCTACATTGTTCATGTGTAAGTATGA
>NW_026267489.1:29153-29582 GCF_000697945.3 Frankliniella occidentalis
TCCAACCACCGCCAGTTTTTGTAGTCTTTTTTGAGGCGGAAACCGGGCAAAGCCGACCCTCCATTCCCTTTATTCTCCGTGCCCGTAGCGACGCGGTTTCTCGCAACAGACCCTTTCAGAAGAAAGCTTTCCGGCAATGCTGAAATGCAGAAGAACGCGGGGAAGAAGAAAACGGAAATCGCTTTACTTTAACGTGCTGATTTCCGTTTTCTTGTTGCGTGCATTCTTCAGTGCATTATTCTGCATTTCAGCTTTACCGGGATGCTTTATTAGCGAAGTGGAGAAAAAGGTGAAGAACAATAGACCGGAAACAGTACCTTTTAATCACCCAAACGTACTATGTGTCCAGAAAGAATTGACCCTGCCTGAGTCGATACCCCGCGCTCCGGGCGCGGCAGACAGTCGGGCGCAGGCCGGCGCAGGCTGCAC
>NW_026267489.1:37663-38253 GCF_000697945.3 Frankliniella occidentalis
GTCTACGGGGCAAATTTTAAGGACGACGGGCTTTGCGGGCCGAAGGCCCGTTACATCATTTGATTATGTTCTACAGCAAATCGCGTGACAGAAATGGGCGGGCCGCAAGCCCGACCATCGCCGCCAGCAGGCCAAGCAGGCCCGGCCCCTGCCGAACGGAGTTGCCGGCGCAGCGAAGCGAAGCTGGCAACTTCGTTTGGCGGAAGGGCGGGCCTGCTTGTTTTTGTGTCACTTTTCCTCGTTTGTGGGGATCTACCTCGGGGTTTACCGACGTCACCAGATCCTTAATCTACATTGTATCAAAACCTGAGGGTTACCGTCTGTATTACTTCTCCGCCGCCCCTCCCGAACCCCCCCCCCCCTTTAGGGCTCTCATTTTTACCCGCACACCAAGGTAACCCGAGTACCCGCCCGCCCGGGTAGGAACCGGGTAAACGGGTCTAACCGGGTAACACGGGTTTAGCCGGGTACCCGGGTAGAACCGGCGGAACCGCGCCTGCAGATAGTAGGGCTCTCACTTTTACCCGCATACCCGGGTAACCCGAGTACCTGCCCGCCCATGTAGGAACCGGGTAAACGGGTCTTACCGG
>NW_026267489.1:38303-40911 GCF_000697945.3 Frankliniella occidentalis
CTAAAAACTAAGGTTCAATGAAATATAAAGGGTGTGGCAGCTAACACTGAAATGGATTGCGTTTCTTTGCAATCCACGCCTGATCCTGCATGCAGTAAACACAGAAGAGTTGTAGTGTCTGGAAGAGACACTGACGTATTTGTTTTGCTCGTTCACTATTTCAAGAGAATGACATGCAATGAATGCTATATGATGGCTGGTACAGCCAAAGACAGAAAGTATGTACCCATTCATGTAGTTGCAGCGTCAATGTCTGAAAGTGAACGAAATAACATGCGTTGACGGGCTGTGATTCAAACTCATTTATACCAGGTTTGTGTCCTTTTACTTTTATTGTTATTATTACTTTTTCTGCAGTAGAAACTCATTTTTCTACACATGTTTTAGGCATAGCAAAAAGAGGAGCTCTAGCTGTGTACCGCCTGAACTACAAATTGCTCGATGGTATCACATGTGGAGATGTGGACGAGTCCTTTCTCAAACAGTGCGAGCAGTTTTTGGTGCTGCTGTACAAAACCAAAGAGTTAACTTGTGACGATGCGCGTCATATGCTCTTTGGGAAAGTCACCAGTCCCGAACTTCTCCCAGCGACATCAGACGCTGCTCGACTCCACATCCTCCGGGCAGTCTACCAGTGTGTGGTCTGGATGAGTGCTCATGTGGCCAAGCCTGAGCTCCCCGACCCATGCCAATACGGCTGGCGCATTCTTGACGGAAACTACGCTCCAGTGTACTCCACCTTGCCCGTGGCACCTGAGTCATGCACGCAGTTGTTAAGTTGTGGCTGCAAATCAGGCTGCGCCACAAAACTTTGCAAGTGTAGACGAGAAAAGGAAGTGTGTACTAAGCTGTGCAAATGCCGGGGAGAGTGCACCAATCAAGACAATGCAGATGGGGTTTTCGTATAAACTATTTGCATGAGAGTGACTTCTTCTGCTCCCTACTTTTTGTTGTTTTCAGCATTATATTCCATTGAACCTGTGTTGACACGTTTTTAATCACCATTCTGTACCCATATTCGTGTTCAGCGACCGCGTAAACATGTGTGGCCATACCCCGCACGCCGTAAAGCCGCAACTTTTTCGAGCACAGTATTTAGGCCCTAACTGGCAGCCATCTTGGATTTCGGCACTTCCGGTTGCCGGATCGATTTATGGTGCTCATTTTCGGATTAGTTGACACGAATAACGTATGCGCCGATACCCCGCACTTGCCAATGCACAAACTTCCATAGGTTTCGTATTTAGGCCCCAGCTGGCCGCCATCTTGAATTACGGTACTTCCGGTAACCGAATCGACTTCCGGTGCTTATATTCGTGTTCAGCGACCCCAAAAACGTAGGAAACGACACGTCCCCGGATAAAATCGATACACTTTCGAAAAATCGTCATTTAAGCCCTTGTTTTGGCCGCCATCTTGGATTTATGACCTTAGGAGGCAAAATTCGGCTTGGCAACATCCGGATTCGGATTCAGCGGGGTCTTGAGACCCTAGAACCGTCATGTTGCCAAATGTCGCACGAAATGCCCCTTAACGATAAAATAAGCACGTTTTCTGAGAATGCCCACCCGTCTAAACACGTCAAGTTAAAGTATACTGACGTCACTGCCATTTCGTCACGTTGACGTGTGTTAAATCGCGATATTTGACGAAATTTTCACGTCAAAGTGACGTAATATTGACACTTTTAGGTCATAAGTGACATAAACGTGACTGTAGCTACAGCTCTCTAGAGAGTTAATATTACGTCAATTTGACGTCAAAATTACGTGAAACATCGCAATGTAAAACACGTCAACGTGACTTAGTAGTAACGTCAGTTTACTTTAACTTGACGTCTTTCAGACGAATCTCTGTTACTTGGGAGGGATAACCAAAGGTCTAAAATATAATTAAAATTCACGAGGCAGAACGTTTTCTCGAAGAAATCAAGGTGTTTAGGTATTTCTTAGTGGTATAGTGGATTGTAAATAACCTCCCCCCCCCCCACCTTCGACCCGTCCGCTGTCGCTCAGACAAAACAAAAAGAGTCCGACTTCGGCGTCGACGCTCACTAATGTTACCGTTTCTAATCAACCTTTAACTTAACTTTCTGTACTGAACACCGTGATGTCAGTGTGATGTCAGTGGGTCAAGTTACCGAATTATGACTACCTAAAATTTGTGCTTCACTCTGTGGGAAACTGATACTTTTACGAGAGCCTGTGGTTTAAACTACTCCCGCAAATATATGATGTGGTTGGGGCGGGTTGGGGTTATGAAGTCAAAGCCATGGATGGCTATAAAGCATTCCGGTAAAGCTGAAATGCAGAAGAGTGCGGAGAAAAATGAAACGGAAATCACTATGCTCTAACATTGTGACTTCCGTTTTCTTGTTCCCCGTATTCTTCTGCATTTCAGCTTTACCGGAATGCTTTATTCCATAGAACTTGAACTTGTACTGTCGCTCAAGTGAGTTGTTACCTGTCGTCTAAGACAGCTGGAGCCTGGATATGTCAACACCTGCAAGTGAGCGAATGTTATAGGGTATTTCAATGGAGCACTGGCCGGACTAAGAGGAACAAAAACGGATACAGAGAGCGGTGGTGGGGGCGGGTGGGGAGTCTCC
>NW_026267489.1:42442-43305 GCF_000697945.3 Frankliniella occidentalis
TTACCGGGTAACACGGGTTTACCCGGGTACCCGGGTTACCCGCTGTTACCTGATAGGAGCAGTTTACCCGGTTCCTACCCGGGTTACCCGGGTACCCGCCGTTCCGGGTTTTGAGAGCCCTACCCCCTTTGCCCCTGCCGTGTCGAGGACATGGATGAAGTATGGGAAATAGCATGGATGGGCCGTGTCGGGCTCCGAGTGAAGCCAACATGTGTCGGGACTGGTGGTCGGCAGCCGCGATACCCCCGCAGGGACCCTATCGCTAGCTTGATGTATAGCATTGGATTTCTCATAACAGTGAAAGGATCGTAGCGTTGGATTTCGCATAGCGATGTGAAAGAAAGGTCGTCTGCTTGCAGACGATGGATAGAAGGGCTGCTGTGGCATGTATGAAGTGGTGAAATTCACAAAGTATATTTGGTGTACAAAAAAATGAGACACTGAACAGAACTAAAAATTAACAAGTCAAGCAGTGTTGGAACTATACTGAAAGGTTACAAAAAATGAGACCCTGAACATATTAAATACAACTAAAAATAAACAGGTCCAGCAGTGGAGGAACTGATACTGAGAGGTAAATGGATCAATTGTTGACACATGTTCATGGTTCTTGAGAATTTACTGGCGCTGGAATAGTATCAATTTATTGTATTGTGCACGTAGTATTTTTCATCTAATTTCTTAATGTCGTGACAGATTCTGAGCACTAAATACTTTTGAATCACACTATTCAGCAAATCATTACAGTGTTCTACATCATGATATGCTACACCTGCAAAAGTATTACTATCCAGTTTCCTTTTAACGTAAAGAGCGTGTCTCTTGACAGCCATTGTGAAAAAAGTCCCGAAAAGTCCCCCCCC
>NW_026267489.1:43355-44147 GCF_000697945.3 Frankliniella occidentalis
CCGCCCCCCTCTTTCCACTTTCCTTTGCCTGATGGATTAGAAGGATTAGACACCCGTGTTGGCATAAATGAACTGTCACACTGATTGTTAAGTACTACTTGTGATTATTTATTAAATGGTATGTACATTTACTCTTTGCATAGCCGTGGCTTTTTTGCGGCAATTTTTTGGGCCTTTTCCTCTGCCACCTTTTTCCTTTTCTCCTCAGCTTTCTCTTTCCTAATCTGTTGCTGCTCCTCCCTCTTTCGTCTCTTCTTTTCCTCCTGTATCTTGTTTTTCTCTTCTACTTCTACTGGTAGGCTTCTTAGCTCCCGAATATCAGCTTCTCGCCGACGCAATGTGAACCGGGGAGACACAAGTTCTTGTAGGTAGCATCCATAGTAAAACCTAGAAAGAGAAAAATTTTAAATTTCGCGCAGGTAGAGTTTATAATGAAGCAGAGCGTAGTCGTTGTACTTACTCAGTCAGTTTGGGCTCCATTTCAGAAATCCAACAGCTGTCGTTTCTTTGGATTTGTAACTCTTTTTCCTAAACAACTCTTGCGGGCGCGTTTTTTACTGTTCGCTGAATTGACAAACAGCGTACAAAACTTACGCCCAGTCATGTGGAGCTGCCCTTGAATCTGGTAGTAGTAGTCGCTCCTAGGGTCTAGGTACAACTGGTCGTCATCCCCAAATTTCAGGTATTTCAGCTGAAGAGGTTAAAATCTGTTAAAACCACGTATCAAAACCACTTATAAGTACATCTTTTGTAAGAACCTTACCTTCTGTTCCCTGACAGCTACCTCAGCTG
>NW_026267489.1:44197-47163 GCF_000697945.3 Frankliniella occidentalis
ACGCCGACGAAGTTCATGAACTGGCCGCAAGGGCGGTCGACCCCCTAGTGTCGGGTCCGAGAACTTCGTCGGCATCGGCCAATGAGCGAGAACTCTTGTTCTTCTTTGGATCCGGTTTGCGTCAGGTGAAATACCCTATTGGCCGCTATGGGTCGCGCCCGCCTGGGCCGCGCGCCGACAGCCTCCCTCTCGAAAACCAAAAGTCGTATCAAAGTGCGGCAAAAAGGGTTGTAAAGTTTAAGGTCAGGAAGAAAATCGGCCCGCTTTATGTAGGTTGATAGCCTAGCATGATAAAATACGGGTTGAAAAAGCTCTTGTGATCTCGGAAAACAGACCATTTTGCCAAACGGCCCTGATCGAGTACAAATCTTTCAATCACATCAAGGACTATACCGTTGTAAATCCTCATACTGTCACCTTTATTTTGATGTAAGGGTCGATGTCCTTTGCATAAGTTAAGCGACCCAAGAAAGCAATAAAGCATTCCGGTAAAGCTAAAATGCAGAAGAATGCGGGGAACAAGAAAACGGAAGTCACTATGTGAAAGCATAGCGATTTCCGTTTTCTTGTTCCCCGCATTCTTCTGCACTTCAGCTTTACCGGAATGCTTTATTTTCGAGTTTATTTTAGTTTATGCTCACACAAGCGCCGCCCTGACGGCGGCGCGCTAGGGGACCACCCGCGTAGAAACCTATGGTATTATTTAGTCAAAATTTTGTCGATGGGCGAACGATACATAAATGACATACGAATGACAAAATTTATGACAAACTGACGACAAATGGTTGACAAAACGAAAATTAGTAATTGTAATTATTTTGTCAACAGTTTGTCAGCGGGATGTCGTAAGTTTGTGAAAAATTTTGTCTTAACGTCCACAAATTGAAGACAAACGGTTGACAAACGGTTGACAAACGGTTGACAAAAACTAGAACGTTAATCGGCAATATCGGCAACGGCAACCTTTATCAAAACGGGATACTTTCACCTGGGACTGTCTAATAGATGAATTCACCCAACAAAAGACAGAAAATGATGCAGGAAACAAATTTCAAATTTTGCCTACTTCGTAATTTTAATTTTACTGTGCTGAAAACAAGCGCTTTTTCATGTTTCAGAAAGCTGTGGTTAAAATCAAAAGCAACGAAAATCAGCAAATTATGCTAGAATCCCCATTCAAATTTTGCTGAATTCGTAATTTCTGCGTGCGCGCAAACAAGCACATTTCATATTTCAGAGCGAAGTGGTTTAAATTAAAAATTTGAGACTGGGGATCACATGTCAAGTGGACAGGCCATGTGGCGCCTGGTACCGATTGAGCTCTAAGAGGGCGGGGTTGGGGCGCGAGGAGTAGCGCTGCGTTCCTCAAGAGTTTCAAGTGGGGGTCGGCCGGCTCATTATGACCCGGCGCAGGGCGCGGCGCGAAGGCTGTAAATGTTTACAACTCCAGCAGAGCGATGACAGGGGACTGCCACCGGGCTTGGCATGGAACGGCGGACGGAACGGACGGACGAGCCTCCCCCACAGCCTAATATTAAAGCAAGACAGATCTTTCTCAACGTTAATCGGTTTATCAAAACTGGAACTGGAACGTCAATCGGCAATCTTTATCAAAACTGGATAACGAGAACCGGCAATATTTATCAAAACTGGAAACTTTTACCTTCGGGTAGAGACAGACCACAAGGGACTGTCTAAAAAGGTAGTGGATTGCGGCCAAAATGAAAAGGCAGGCGGGACTGAACCCCGACTCTAGCGATCGGTTGTCAGTCCTCTTATCCACTGGGCCAGAGTGAACTAGTTGAGAGCGGAGCGACGGAACGGCGTGTGTTGCGGCGGACGGGAGCGCGCGCGGCGCGCAGTTCAAAAGGGTTACGGTATGTGATGAAGGGCTACCCGGTACTGGTAGGTAGTTGAAACGTCGTACCCCGGGATGAAAAGGGGTGCTGTGCCCGATTCTGATAATTCCGGAATACAGTCGGATATCAGGGCGGATGCAAGAGCATGACGGCCTTGATCCGCCCTTTGAGTAGCCAGCTCCTGAATCTGCCCCTGATGTATTCCACTGTATTCCGGAATTATGATGAGATGAGATGAGATGAGATGAGAAGGAACGAAAGTGATATTTGGAATGGTTTACGTGTTTACTTACGTAAGATGAAGGGGGCGGGGGAAGTGGTTTGGGAGAAATGTGCAAAGGTAACTATTGTTTCGGGTTCATCTTGACAAAAGAAAACGAAAATGTTTTATGCCCAAAGATGATCGGAATCGAAATGGCAGAGTAATGTTCAAATGTTCAATAAAGTGTTAAATCGCCTCTGGCGGCCAAACGGTGCGTCGGAGGTCAATTCTGACGGCAGTTTTTGTCCGTAATCCGCAAGGTTACGGGGGCGTACCTCGCGTAGATGAACAAAACGCACCCTTCGAACGTTCAATTTGGAGTTATTCCCCTCCAAATTGACAATTTGGTCGTTTTGGCACACTTTTATCCCTTTGGGTTCTATGAACTTTGTCATTTCGACTCTGATCGGCTCTGCGCATAAGACATTTCCTCTTTAATTTTGCAAGAGGAATCCAAATCTGGGATTGTACCAAAAATTTGATAACTTTTAGCAAATTGCAATTTTACAAATTTTTCATTGGAACACAAAATAATGGTGTTCAGTCGTAAAACGACTAGAAGTCATTTTATCTTATAAAAAAGCATCTTTAAAGGCTTATTACACTCACAACTAATTTTTTCAATAGCAATATACTTGCAAGGGACCGAACAATATTAGAGCCATAGTCGCAACTTGTTGTAGGATAAGCCGTTCAAAATCAGAACGAGGTTTATAATTCTCTTACATTGACTAGATTTTTCTAGAGCCATATTATTTCTAATGATACTGAAATAAAATGGTGAGAGGATTTAAATTACATTCTATGATAAGATATATTACAGAACTTTCAATTATTAAACTAAA
>NW_026267489.1:47213-50526 GCF_000697945.3 Frankliniella occidentalis
AGGTTAAAATCTGTTAAAACCACGTATCAAAACCACTTATAAGTACATCTTTTGTAAGAACCTTACCTTCTGTTCCCTGACAGCTACCTCAGCTGATTCGAAGTCTACGCCACTTGTTGGGCACTTGATCTCAAGCAGCTCTTCATCGCCAATCAGGCCGTCTGGAATAAAATTTCAATACTTTAACATGATGTTCTGAGACTTTAAATACTCGTGTTTTTGAGTGAATTCTCACCCGGGCTGGCTGCTAGGAAGGGAAGCTGCTTGTCCACCACGAGTCCGACCCTCTCAACCGTCAGGCCGTGCTTTTCCTCGTAGTGGCGCCTGGCGGTTTCCTCCATGTCCGTCCCGTGCTGCATGGCCGCAGTGCGGTTTTTGGGAGTGTGGACCATGGTTCGTAGAAGTATCTTGCAGCTTTTCCCCCTTTCCCTTCTGACTATAGGGCCAAAAGTACTGGCAGTGAGGCGAATTTTCCGCGCCTCCATCCACTGGTGCCCCCCCTGCGGATAAGAGGCCACCTCTTGCAGGCGGGTCAGGTCTGCCTGCAGCCGGTCGGTCACTTCCTGCATCCTGCGTTCGAGCTGGGGGTCTTCCTCTAGGGGGAGCTCGTGGGCGGCGGGGTCCGGGTCGTCGACGCTCTCGTCCCTGTCGCCGGGGGCGCGCGCCTCCAGCCCGTAGCCCTGGGGTCCCCCAGGCGCGTCGCACACACGCCGCGGCCGCGGCCCGGGCTGCTCCCGTGCGATGGCTCGGCGGGTTCGCTGCTGCTTCAGCCTCCTGACCTTAGTTTCAGAATGCTTAGCAGTGTATTGGCCTGAAAGGTACAGAACAACTGTTATTCTTATCTTTGCGCGCTTTTAGCGTTTACACGATCGAAAAATAATCACCTGGACTGGCACCGTCCTGCAGTTCCCGGTGCATGACTTCGCGGAACCCCCCAGAAGTGTTCATGGCCAAGGCGGCGGCTGCACACCTTGTGTTGAACGACTCTCTGCCGGAGTAAAACACCCGTTTGCCGGCAATGAACTTGGCTACCACGCTGTTAGCAACCTCGCACAAATTGTTGTTGGCATTGTGGATCAAGCTGTGGGCGTGATTAGCGACTGAGTCTAGGTTTTCCATCAGCTTTCTCCACAATCCAGACTTTTCCAAACGAGGAACCAAATTTTGTTCAGGCGCGGCCACTCCCGCCCCACCCGTGCACTGAGACGGCCCGGGGGCCGAGGTGGCTGCTGCAGCCGCCGCTGCTGCTCGCCGCTGCTGGGCTGCGGGACAGAAGTAGTCCGCACACGCCTTGTGGTCGCCAAACACATGGCTCGCCACGTTCAGAATGTCTTTCCTCAAGTTCTGCGTGCGTTCGTGTAGAGTTCCTGGAATAGAACAAGAAATAATAAAAACAAAATCAGAGATGAGAAGGGGGGGGGTGCCCTTATGCGTCTCACAAGGCGGCTGCTGAAAGCTGGGAACAAACGCCTGAAAGTAGGCAGCCCGCGCAGCAAGTAGTTACCCATTTGTCCAGAGCGGTAGGTGGTAGCCTGGCATATGCCTGTTGCTAGTCGCGTGATGTTCTTCTTGATCTCTGAGCGCAAAGCCCTAATCTCCTTCCTCCAGAACTGCTCTTGTCCTTGGTCCTTGGCTCCATCGGGCAAAGGAAAGTTAGTGTTGGTGCTCAGCTGCATACACCACGTCCTGTAGTTTCGCAGCAGATGGTTCTTGCAGTCTATTTTCTGTACGGTGTGCAGGACGCCGTAGGGAGCTGAGTCGAGCAGGGTTGTGTGGACGGTTGAATCCCGATCAGCTGTGATAAAGTAGGATTGGATACACTTTAATAAAAAAAGGGGCAGGATTTACTGATCGGGGGATACGCTGTACCGGTCGATTCAGAGAAGACGCAGGTGCGAGCGGGTTTGCTTATCCAAGGGGCCACGGCGCCTTACGGGCAGGAGTAGGCAAACCTCCTCGCACCGGCTCGTGTACTTCTGGAAATAAGGCACGGCTTAGCACCTTTGTTTTCCCGGTTCTGTTCACATACTCACCGACGAGCTGGAGGTATCGAACCCCGTGCATATCCATGCTCGCTTGGAAGCCAGACAAAAGGATCGCGGATTCCATTTGCCCGCTAGCGCCTGAGAAGTTTTTAGCACACGTATGGGTTTTAATCTTCCTATTGCTGTTCAGGTAGAGCACACACAGGAAGCAGTGTTTGTTCTTCACTGCATAGAACAGGACTTTGCGTGTACGAGCGCCAATAATAAACGCCTGCAACAAAGTAAATAAATACACAAATAAATAAATTAATAAAAATAACTCTGTTTACCATTGTAGAATCCACACTTACAACTCCAGACTTCGCATTGTACGTTGTGCCATATGACCGTTTACCCCACATCCCGTCAGCAATGACACGGATCCACGGCACTCCGTCGGGGGAAACGTCGCCTGCCTCTATTGCTAGGAGCACCTCCTTCATGCCAGCCTCCAGCATTGACTCCAGAGTCATCTTCTCAAACTCGGTTCCGAGCCATTGCTCATTGCGTCTGTACGTGGACGGCACCATACAGGGCATGTTGACAGCCGCGGCCATCTCTGAAATGTTCGCATACCCTCCACCGCCTGTAAAAATAGTTTCTTGTATTGCAAGATCTGGTCTTGGGATGCCATTGGCGTTTTCCATAGGATCCAAGACCGGGTCTTGAAATAAAAGATTTTTTTTTACCATTGAGTGCACCCAACGTCATGGCCTTATTGATGCTCAGAGTTTTTCCATAGCGTTTATCCGTGTCGAGGCGCGTCAGTACACGGCACTCCCTGCATTTGAACACGAGGATCGACTGGAAGCCAATCTTCTCCTCGCCTATGAAGTAAGAGTCGAAGAAAGAGCATTTCTCGCCAATCGGTGCGTGTGAGGAGTCTGCTTGTATCTGTTCAATGAAGGCTTCAACAGTAATAGCTCGTCGCCCGGTTAGCCTCGGTGGAGGGAGGCCCCCTGCATTTTGCTGCCTGCAAATAATTAATTGATTAGCACGGGTGCGTGAAAGGGGAAGGGGGTGGCGTGGACGAATAGTCTGCTTACACTTCTCTAAGTGGCGGCACAGGTGACGGTGCTCTGTCCTGAAAGTCAAAAACCCCTCCTGCCGCTAATTTTGGAGTCGATGCGCCAAACACTGGCGGGGCCGGGCTGCCTGCGGGTGTCCGCGGCTCCGGCTGCGGTGCAGCTGGGGGCGTACATGGTCGTGCCTCCGGCTGCGGTGCAGCTGGGGGCGTACTTGGTCGTGCCTCCGGCTGCGGTGCAGCTGGGGGCGTACTTGGTCGTGCC
>NW_026267489.1:50576-52236 GCF_000697945.3 Frankliniella occidentalis
TCCCTGACAGCTACCTCAGCTGATTCGAAGTCTACGCCACTTGTTGGGCACTTGATCTCAAGCAGCTCTTCATCGCCAATCAGGCCGTCTGGAATTTTTTACCGGGTCTCTAAATCCCATCTTCTTAATCTGCTTGTCCCACTCTGTCTTAGTACTCTTTTCCTTGGTAATTATGTCAAACGATGTGGGTATAGGCCAAACAATCATGCGGGTACAGTGAGCGAAGCAGCTGATGTGCTTCTTCTTGCCAAACACCTCCGTGACAGCCCCCACAATGTTGCCCCCCTTCCCTTTTACTATTCAGTGAAGCCACAACCACTTCTTTCTCACCGTGGAAAGCTACAGGCATCATTGTAAGTATCTGGTACACTCCTTTTACATTTGGCGCCATCCTCAAGTGGCCATCTATATGAAATGCAGGGCTATGTGTCAGCAAATGCTTTAAGCTTTCGCTGACGGAAATGACACTTGTCCCTTCTCTGTCCGTGCCCGTAATGCATTTCCTGTAATACGGTTGGCCATCCCGGCGCCACCCGGCCAGCAGGGTGCGAACACTTGGTACTTGGTACGTTGCACTCGGCCCGGCCCCTAAACCGTTCAACTTTGACGGTTTCCTTTTCTTCGAGAAATAGCTTTGAACGAAACCTGGCTGGGGGTACATGAGGCTATACTGGACAGGACAGAGACTAGAAAACCTGCGACTGGACCTGAGACGGACGATGGACATGAGCTTGGTCGGAGGGGCAACAGGGGCAAAGTCTCATGTCTGAAGGCCGGAAGTCTCATGTCTCCAGACATGAGACAGACGTGAGACTTCCGGCCTTGGCCATGAGACTTCGCACGTGTTAGCGGCCCTTCTCATGACTTCACACACTTCTGGCACTTTCTATCAGTCATTTCAAAAGTACCCCTTCCCGTACTGCCCGGGAAACGCAGCCACAATCACAATCTTCGTACAGCACGCAGGCTTTCCGCACCGCTCACCGCAATCTGTCCGGCGTTGGCGTGGTCAGAAGCAGGAGGCACTAGTCGCCCAACTTCTATCCAGGCCAGTGTGCCCACTGCCCCCTTGACCAGGCCGTCAGACGTGTGAATGTTTAAAGTGAGCATGTATGGGAAACCTACTGCTGCCAGCAGATTGGAGAGCAATCCCCGCGCTTGCTGAGTGGTGAGTCCTCGGGCCTCTTCCAAGAGATAGTCTGCGGGTACCTCGCGCTTGCGGAGAGATAGTTCTGTTCCCGGATTAAGATATTCACGATTTTTCTCTACATGGTCTCGAGCCGGAAGAGGAATAATCTTCTCGCGCGGGTTTTCCAGTAATTTCTGCATGTTATAACTAGCTACATCTTTGTTTCTTTTAAATTTTCAGACAGCATTGAGGCACTTGAAAATTATTTATCGTTATCATTCGAGATTCTAGCATTTTCCTCGCGATGTCCGCAAGTGGTTCTGCAACGCCAATTTTCTTCAATATTAGAGCAAATTCTTTTTGCTCACCTTGCCGCATGTCCTGAGTGAGCTCTGCAAAGCGGCGCCAAAAAAGAGGTGCACCCAGCAATTGAGGTCGTAGATCTTGAGTATATTGATGTTCCGCTCACGGGTTCCAATTGTCTGCAACAAAATACAATTCTGCATTGAAGGCGAACCAATATTATTATTT
>NW_026267489.1:52286-58481 GCF_000697945.3 Frankliniella occidentalis
CCCGCAACCCCCCCGGACCCCGAGCCCCCGAGCACGTCGGCAACAGTGCAGCCTGCGCCGGCCTGCGCCCGACTGTCTGCCGCGCCCGGAGCGCGGGGTATCGACTCAGGCAGGGTCAATTCTTTCTGGACACATAGTACCCAAAACACTTGAACAAAATGTAGGTCGTATCATGTTGGTAATGTTTACAATTTATGCAAGTTTTCATGAACGTTTGGGTTAGTAAAAGCAACTGTTTCCTGCCTGTTCTTCACCTTGCTCTTCACTTCGCTGATTTCGAAAGGGTCTATTGAAATGATACGAGACCCCATAGCGGAGATAAGCGAGGAACCGTGCGCGTAGTTTTGGTCCAGGAGCAGACGTCGGCCATCCCCCATGTTAAATTCCTTGTGTGCTAAAGTACCTCATTGCGCTCGCTGTACGCACGACGAGTGAGCGAGTTGGAGTAGTGCGAGTTGGAGGGAGCACTTTCGATAGAGTACCATGAGTTACGGGTTGATGGCTCCGCGAGTGAAGTGAGCGAGTATTTGCAGCGTATGAAGCATCCCCGTAAAGCCAAACTGCAGAAGAATGCGGGGAAGAAGAAAACGGAAGTCACCATGTTAAAGCATAGTTATTTCCGTTTCCTTCTTCCCCGCATTCTTCTCCACTTCAGCTTTACCGGGATGCTTTCTTGGCGGCGTGTTTCAGTGAGATGAGCGCCTGGCCTCGATCACGTGTGCCGTGCGCCCTACTCTGCGTCCGGAGGGGGTGTCGGGATGGGAGAGGGGAGAGGGCTCCCCCAGGGGCCACTTGACGTTAATCCCTCCTGACATGCTCGCGGAACCCGTGTCGCTGAACTCGACTCGAGGCCCCGCCACACCAGGATCTGACTTTCACTTCACTAATGGAAATAATTTCGCGATTTGACGGAAAGTGTCGTTTTCATTTGTCCTAGAGGTCGATGTACATTACTAAAACGACGAGCAGCATGTAAAACTCAACTCGAAAAAGCGATGAGCGATCCCAGCCTCCTACGAAAGCAGGCCTAAATGTGAAGACACTTGACCTTTATGTATTATGTTGAGCCATGAGTACACACATTTTTCTGTGCAATTATGTTCAAATTGTACGTAACTATTTACAAATTGTATTTAGTTATTGTGCCCCTCCAATGAAACCTGGAACCCATCACTCGTCCCATCATTTCAGATTTTGCTGTTACTGATGCAGCCCAAGTTTGTTATATGTAAGTTGGATGTTTAGTATTGCAATGTATACATTTTCACAAACTTTGCAGGCATTAGGGTGTGTCTATGAGCGACCCACCAGTGCGCATCATTCATGAGTTGACTCGTAAATGGTCAATCAAACATGTTCATAATTTGTGAAAATGTATTAGTTGCATTATTATACTCCCAAAGTACATTTATAGCACAACTCTGGCTGCATCTAAAACAGTAAAATCTAAAATGGTGAGTGATGGGTTCATCGGAGGGCCGCCTTTGTTCTTGAAATTGCACATAATATTATGGTTGCTTTTAATTCTACTTGTTTATGCTCAACAAAATAGAGGGTCCAGTGCAACCTGTCAGTGTCTTTGCGAGCAGTATGTGAGCCATATTGTTTCCAACATTGCAAGGAAATTTCAAGGTTTCTATTTGCAAAGAATCAACAATGTCCTTATTGTTAATTTTATACAGAGTGGTTGCAGTCAGGTATGGAATGGTAATGGAATTATGTTACCAACTTGTTTTGTTCCATATCAAAAGCTATGGGCCTTCATCAACTTTCGACACCATGTTTTAGTAAAGTAAGAAATGCTCTATCTCAGCCCACCAGGTTTGTCGGAAATATTTGCTCTACCATGGAGCTGTGGCAATATTTAAGAAATTAAATTACTTGCACTGTTATTTAAGTTTTGCCAAAAAGTTGCCACAACCCCAGAAAAGCGAATATTGCAGACAGTCCCGTTTAGCTCAGATAGTCATTTTTTCTCTTCTGTTGTACTGGTGAAAACTGGTCATGGCCCATAGCTCTTGATCAGGAACCATAAAATGTCAGAATGTAACGTAATTCCCATTTTATTCTGGTTACAATCCGACTCTCACCAGCTCAAACGGTTAAGGATTTGAATGAAGTCCTAAAATTTTGAAGCCAAAATAGCGTGTTTGAGTGGTGGTATGGATGAAGCTCTTAAAAACTTTGCAGGTCGGCTAAAAGAAACTACACTGCTGGAAAGAGAATTGAAAACTGATTTTAAACCAAACCACCAATGGCAAAATGTTGAATTTTTGTTTCCTACCCTCCCATCAAAGATATCAACAAAAAATAGTAGAATATTGAATGTCTCATTACAAAATTTGATGGTGTCACTATACTTGGTTTGCAACTTTCTCTATGGTCACTAAAAACTTTCTACATTTTGTGGAAAGGTAATTTTCAATTTGTTTTTGAATATGTGTTTTTAAAGTTTAGTTAAATAGTGTAAACTATTCAAAAATAATTAGAAAATGTTAAGTTACTGTAGAGGAAGTTGCTAACCAAGTTTGGTGATTCTTGACAATCAGCCAATTTTGTTAGGAGTGTTATATTTTATATCTTTGATCGAACAGTAGGAATCAAATATCCAACTTTTTGCGATAGGTGGTTTTGAATCAGTTCTCAATAGACCATTCCACCGAATGGGGAAGAAAGAAAAGAATCAAAAAGTACCGGAAACAGTAACAAAAACCAGTATGTAGATCATTTTTGTACACCTCTGTGGCACACCAAGAAGTCCAGAATAATTATCTTGGTGAAGAAAACTCGAAAAAGTGAATGGTTTGATCTGTTTATCAATACTGTTCCCGGTGCTTTTTGATTCTTTTGTTTCTTCTTCGAAAGGTGTAGTCAGTTTTTACCTTAATGCAGAGGATTAGTGGAGTTCCATCTATACCACCTTTGAAATACGCTATTTTGGCCTCAAAATTTTTGGGATTCATGTCTCCAAAACCGTTTGAGCTACTGAGCCCATTTGTAGTGGGCTCTTCATGAATACCTTTTATTTTTGTGACATTAACCAAAATCTGTGACATGTTTAGAAACATGCAGAATTATAAACAGTCATAATTATGCACAATTTTAATGCATAATTATTTACAAACTTGTTACATATCTGTAAACAAGTTCTACATAATCATGCATGAAATTGTGTGGCAAATATAACTGTATGACAAGATGACAGTTTTTGACTGTTTCAAAGTTTTACAGTTTAAACTGCAAAATTAAGAACTAATTTGAACTGTCAAAGTAGCCCTATGCAGGCGTGTAGTTGAAACTGTAGAACTTCTTCGGTTTGCTGTTTAAACTGCGAGACTTTTGTTTTGCATCTTAAACTGTGATCTTGCTATTTGATTTGGAGAGTATTCAGAATACAGTCAGGTAAGTGAGTGAAGAGACAGTTTTGTTTTAATTTGCCCACAGCTGGACTTAAAATTAAAATCTGATCAATTTCAATTTTTAGTCCAAAGTAATACTTTTTAATTACCCTAATTTATCAAATGTTGCTGTTTTCACCTTTTGTATGAGAAGCAGTTACTGAAATTAATGAAATGACAGTTAAGTTTCATCATTGCATTCTATTGTCACTTACAAAATCCACCTGCAATGGACTGATCAGTAGCAGAGTCAATATTGGAAATAAGTCTAATTTTAAGCTCTATCATAATTGAGACAAGTAACAAATGCTACACTAACTGTTTGTAGTTGCCTATATGGAGAAATCTATACAACCAACGTAATTCAATGCATTCATTCTAAACTTTAAAATATTTTACAAACATACAATAATTTGACTTCTTTAACTCATAATATCTGGGATGTGTTAAATACATTTAATGATTTTCCAAACTAATTGATGAAAGTAGTAGAAAGAAAGTCAATAGTGCGGTGATTGATACTACTGATATTTTAATTGTAATCTAACGCATCTTTTGGAAAATCATTAAATCCACTTAACGCATTCCACATATTTGTGTCGATAAAGTCAAATTATTGTTTGTTTATAACAAATTTAAAAGTTTAGTATGACTGCACTGAATTATGTTAGTTGTATGGATTTCACCATACTGTGTAGGATACTATTCAAGCTGCTGTATGAACTTGGTCTAGCATTTCTTTCTTGTCTGGATTATAATAGGCCTGAAAACTAGAACTATTTATGATAGTGGTTCTACTATTATCAAGGTCGAGTTGGAAAGTGACAATAGAACGCGTTGGTGAAAATTAATGTCATTTTATTTGTGTCAGTAACTGCTTCTCATAGAAAAGGTGAAAACATTAACATTTGATAAAGTAAGGTAATTCAAAAGGTGACTTCAGACATAAAATTAAAATTGATCACATTTTTATTTAAAGTCACGCTGTAGACTTCTAATGAAAAATTAAAACAAAACTGTGTCTTCTTGGTCAAAGTAAATTGGGGTCGAAGTGGGACAGTTATAGCCTTCCAAACGTCAAAACAAGTAGCATTTGACACCTTTTGCCCCTTTGATCGTCCATAACTGAAGTATTTTGAATCTGATCGTCTCCTCGAATAGGAAGTTTTTATTTTAATGACAAGCCAAATCCGAAGCTGCAACCGGGCGTCGTTCACACCGAGAAGTTAAATAGGGTAATGTTTTTCAATGGGACGTTGCTTAAAACGAAAACTGTTACAGAGAGCGTGGTTGGGGTCGGACAGGAGGAGATGCGGCGGGCGGCCGGGGGCTCCCTATGGAGCCTGGAGGGGGGAGAGCAGAGAGAGTTGCAGACATAGGGAAAGAACTCTTACAGAGCGGACACGATAGTGCATTGGTATAGGCGGCGAGTGAAGCACGCTCCAATGAGGCTCAGAGCCCTCCAGCACGTGCAAGCGACGCCTTCGGCGACCCGAAGCGACTTCGGGCGACCCGAACGAGTAGGCTGCAAACCCCTCGGTGCGTAAGTGCTGCGCCTCTCAGCCGGCTCGGCTCGGCCCGTAGGCTCGGCCCGGCTCGACTCCAGCCGGCTCCGGGGCCGGCTCGGCTCGCGCCCGGGCCAGCCGATGGTCGCTTCTGAAAACGGGACCGGCTGCTCTCCCTCGCACCGCCGGGAAAGTAGCGGGGGACAAGGACAGAGATAGTGCAGCACTGCGAAAGTGACCTTCCCCCACCCGCACCTTCTAGCCAATAGCCACCCGGGATGACGGCCGCCTGCAGGCTTACGGCCGCTCCCCTAGCCGGCCGTCGCTTGCACGTGTTGGCGAGAAGGGTCAGGAGCATCCGAGCGTGCTTCAGCTAAATTGCCCTGTGTCCACTCTGTAAGAGTTCTTTCCCTATGGTTGCAGAGATCACGTGACCGAGGCCCGGCGGGTTTCAACGCGTTTTTGAGGTCTGTTATATGTCTCACACCTGGCCGGCTCGCACGCGCAATCCGAGCTAGCAGACGATCAGGCCGGACTCATCGGTGCAAGCTCGGCAGGTATGAGGGCATTGTGCTGTACCCCACCAAAACACGTTGGAACCGCACCAATCAGAGCGCAGCATGTCACGTGATCTCTGCGACTCTCCCCCCTCTAGGCTCCCTCTAGGCCTCTAGGCAGGCTGCCCTGCTACCCGCCGCTCCTCCGCTCTCCCGCCCCCACCACCTTCTCTGTATCCGATTTCGTTGTTCTTGGTTCCGGGCTGCGCTCCATTGAATTACCCTATAAAGTACCGTTTGATTCAGTTCATGTGAACTTCCGAACGTGATCTTGAACTATTTCAGAGCTTGACGTGAAGAAGTAAAAGAGCAAAACGGGGACTGCGCACGCGCAGACGCCACCCACTCTATCCCCTGCTTCCCCCCCCCCCACCACCACCACCACCACTTTGCATCTGCGCATGAGCAGTGCGCCTTTTGTTCTTCCATTTTACTTCTTCACGTCCAGCTCTGAAGTACCATAATGACCGACTCCTTCGCACTGTGCAGTGCGAAATTGGCACTTCCAGGAGGTGTGTTTTCACACCTCAAAAGTGAGAAATTCGCTCCAGTGAAGGCTTTAGGACCAGAACTTTTTAGTAAGCGCCCCGTTGTTTCCCTATGAAGCGCCCGATCATTGCCAACTTTAGTTTACGCGTTCCTCGCCTCTCACCCCGCGTCTACTATGCCCTGCTACGTACCGCCACAACAGTTTTTAGCCCGCCCTTCTGCTTTGAAAAAGCTATCCAGCGGGCT
>NW_026267489.1:58531-59357 GCF_000697945.3 Frankliniella occidentalis
AACCATTTGTCGTCAGTTTGTCATAAATTTTGTCATTCGTATGTGATATATGTATCGTTCGCCCATCGACAAAATTTTGACTAAATAATACCATAGTTTTCTAAGCGGGGCAGTGCACTCAGTGAGAGGAAAAGAGGAAGCGGTGGGGGGGGGGGGTTGGCTTCGTCTTGCCCGGCTGCGCTGAGCTCTGCACTGCTGCACTTGCGCGTGATCGCAATGTCCTTCGCCATTCGCCATGACGGTCTGTACCTGTCTGTCTCCGGCCCCGGCCTCCGGCCGCGGCTCTGCTCTGCGTGCCACCCGCCCTGCCTGGAGGATTACCGGCGAGGGGCGCCGCTGCCGCCCGGCAGACGAACAGACAGACAGACAGACCTTCCAGCTCCAGCCTTCCAGCCCAGCCGTCGTCCCGCCCGCCCGTCCGCCGTCGCGTCGTCCGTCCGTCCGTCCGCTCGCCCTCGCCCGCTCCCGCTCGTTCCGTCCGTCCGTCCGCTCGCCGCTCGCTCACTCCGCTCCCGCTCCGCCAGTTGTGGTCGAGCAGTCGGACGGTGATGCCGCGAGGTGCGGGCCGAGCGACGAGCGCATCAAAACGATCAAAATCGAGACTTTAAAGACTCCCCGCGACGCGCGCTCACCCCGGCGCAGACCTGCCGCTCCTCGTCCGCGCGCCCCCATCAACATCATCTTAAGTGTTTGCTAATTGTACCATGCTGTTACCGGTGAGTTCAAAACACTGTGTGATGTGACCATGTGCAGGGAATTTAGCCTTTGTTGATAAAGACAGGTTTCTCTGTACCTTTGGAGTGCACTGTGTGTGTGGAGGGGGGGG
>NW_026267489.1:59407-63994 GCF_000697945.3 Frankliniella occidentalis
ATTTTATGAATGATTGTAAACCTGTTAATTTCACCTGAAATCTCCTAGAAAAATTGTCCATACTCCTCCAAAGGCGTTCCTTGTTCCTTTCGCCATCCTGCACCTTTCATCAATAGACAAGAAATTTAGCATAGTGGTGAGCACTTTTCAACATTTTCATAAATATTGAGGAAATAAATTATTGATGAGCACATACGTCATCTACCACTTGCTCGTTCAAATCACAAAGCTCTTTCTGTAGGTGCGTAAGACGATCAGGACCAAGAGGTGGCAAAATTTCCTCGCCTGCATGTGCTCTCTCTGAAGATCCTCGCTCTTTGTCACACACGCGACGGTAGACCGAATTAATGGTTTTACCTCCAATTAAAAATGCAGCTTTACCAGTTGGGGCACGAACGACTGATTTGGGATAACCAAGATGTCGGTTTGGTGCGAAGTTTTCAAAGGCATTTACCATATTACGTGCGATCACTGATTTTCCACAGCCAGCACTCCCGTTTAAGTAGACCTTAAAATATACATACTGCAATTAAAGAGAGCGCACATTTCGTCTGTTGGCTCAAATTTCTTGCAGCATCTACTCCAAAGGACGCAGAGCCGAATTCGCATGATGGCCATAAGGATCTCAAACCCCATTGTTGCGCGCCTTCGTCTTGAAGTCGTTCCATGACTCTGAACGCCCTCTCGACGATGTCGTTCAAAAATGGAAGCGACGAGACACGAAGAGCAAAGTTGGCGATTAACCGGAAAAGTGGCACCTCATTCTCACGATACTCATAAACGCCACACCAGAAAGCAATCTGTTAATTTGGAAGGCACTTCCACACCCAAAAACTCTGTCCAATCAACACTCGGCAGCCGCTTTCATTGGGATATGAGGTTATCATGTCCCCTCCATGAGCTGTGCACGGTAAAAACAATGCCTCATTTTTTGAAGAAAAAAATGAAATGCACGGAGTAACGACAACGGCAGATTCTGGAATGGGAAACGGCTGGTCCTCACAGAGCGTAGGGCTGTCGAGAGGACGAAGCCACACGGCTTCACGCCTCACACAGCAGCTTCGTGTCCGGCAACAGCGAGGGAAAGCCAACAACAACAATTAGTTCAGTGCTTTTCCTGTGGTGGTTGTGGGGGTGTTTCTGTAATTCAATAGAAACCTGCTGATTCTCACCTGGATCAAGAAACTCTCCTCTTTTACACTTAAACTAGCCTGCCCCTCTCAACTTAGAACACTGCAAGAGTAAATAGGTACATGAAAAAAATATATAATCAAATAAATAAACCCTTCACTGGATTGTCAATTTAAAAGCAGACAAACAAAAAACCTCACTAAAATTCAGTCTTATGGAGTTACTTTTGGACAGTCTAGACGGTCTAGGCGCAACTACATGTCTAATATTCATGGAGGGTTCGTTCCTGTCCCTAAATTCATTCAACCTTCTCTTGGAAATTCCATTACCATAGGAACTGCATATTTGCTTCGGGAAAATTTGTAGAAATAAAAAGGACACTCTCTCTGAAACTACATTATCATGTATTTGGTCCCAGTACACAGTAAGAGCCATTGAGTCCAGGGCCCTAGCGTACACAGCAGAATTCGAAAGGTTCCCTTGAGCGTCTTCCAGCTCCTCGATTATCTCTGCAAAAAGAACCAAAAATTCCAAACAGTTGTCCCCTATCTTAATGAGGCCACCTTTGTTTCGCTCATCTGTTCACTAAGAATCAACTTCACTTGCCGTGCACGTTTAAATCTGGTCTCAATAAGCATTTGGACTTTCTTCCAGAACGTGCTTGTGGGGTTTACTGCTTTGACTTATCTAATAAATATTTCAAAGAAGCACCACCCATATAATGCAGTGCTTGCCTCTCTTCCACACTGCATTCATGGGGCGCTGACGTACCCGTGGTCCTCCATGGACAGTCTCAGCAATACACCTGAGCAGCACTTTGGTGAGGTAAAGTACATACTCACACTCACACAAGAAGTTCTCTAATGTACGAGCCTCAGCATCCGCACACTGATCTATCAATAAAGATAATAGCTCAGAGCGGATTGATTTGTTACCTAATATTAGTACATACTGTTGGTTCAGTGCAACTAGAAGCCTAGATTGTAGGTTAAATTTAGAGTGTCCCATTACTTCAATTAAGAGAAATATCCTTCTCACTAAAAGGTTTGAATCTAAACTATTGCCTAAGAAGGTGAGTGCACATTCGTGAACCTGCAGTGCATCACAACGGGGAGAGGCCGGAACGTCCTCCAGAGTGGCCGTTGCTAAAAGCTCAGCATTTGCCATTATAGAATCATAGTTCGGATATTTTTCAGCAGCATCTAAAATGAAATGCATCTCATTACACTTACTGTTGGACTTGCAACATACATGTGTTCTCATAATTATACAATAATTGTATGGAGCCACATGTGGTCCTTGAAGGCAGCTTCACGTACATAGCATCTGCCACATAAGTGGCACATATGCCTCGGCTTATTTATTTGCCGGAACTGCCCCTTTACTGCGGGAGATAGAACTTTCCCACCTCTTCCCCAATGCAAACCTAAGGAGTTTTTCTTAGATTTGGGGTCAGAGGTGGTACTTGCATGCCTTACTGATGCCAGCCGATAATCTCAGCACTTTTTCTCTGACAAGTTTTCGGAGAGAAACTTGCTCATTCTTGCTGAAATCCTTAGGGACGGGATGTGGCAGTTTTCCACGGTATCATTGAGGTTCCTTCTTTTATTTCGCAGAAAAAGGTTTTTGCACTCAATTTTTTCAATGAGGTAGGTGGCACCGTAAGGCATAGTGGCCTTAAGCTTCGACTCTATACTATAGTGTTGAATTCTTACAAAGCATTCGCTTTGCACAACTGCGAAGTATTTACATCCCTTGTAACTACGAAGCATTTTCTTTGCAATAACAAAGTAATGCTGTACAATTGCGAAACAATAAAACACGCAGCAAAGCATCGTTTTCCAATTGCAAAGCATCACTTTGCAATTGCTTCGTAGTTGCAAAGGATCTAAATACTTCGCTGGGATCTAACAGTGTACTGCCACCATCAGCTGTGGATACATATGAAACATTAGTCAAAGCTGAACTGCAAATCAACATCAATAAAAAAGACAGAGTTGGTAAAACCGAACAATACACACTGAAATTACAGGCAGGAATGCTCAGCAGGACCATCCAAGTTGTATCAGACCATAATATTGATTCTTTTTTTAATAGACCAGTAGACTGGTCAATGTATGCTAAGTGATCACATATATCTCATGCCCCAATAATCTGGCCCTTAAAAGGTGTCTTATTTGCCCATTATTTAAACATTTCCATATCTTTGTAAATAATGGAATCTGCACTGAAACCAAGCCATGGAACCAGTAGGTTTACAACTATACCCACCTTCATTGAGTCTACAGCTCCAAAACCCTTCTTGTTCTCATCAAACAAATACTTATTCAAAGCACAAGGCTCAGAGAATGTTCCTGGTGCCATACTATCATTAATAAAATCAGACCCAAACACAGACTAATTTTTTCCCCCAATCAGGATTTTTATTTTTATAATATGTGTATGGCGCACACGAAATTTCACTCGTCATGCTTCCATATTTGGCAGCATCCCAGACGGTATTGTTTTGCCCTGTGATGTCTAGAATTATATTGCGGCCTTCCACTTCAGATACATTTGGGACAATATTCCTGCTTAGCAGAGGAACACTTACTTAACATACTTAGACTTAACTCGTGTACTCTAATGACTAGGTTATGTTGCTGCTGAATCACATGGTTGAAGAAACAAACAAGGGAAGGTTTTCCGGTGATACAGTCCGATTTCAATGGCGCTTCAAAGTGTTGTTGTTTTCATCCCTGGACAAGGTTTTGCGATGGAACGCCGCGGGGTAAATGCAGCTGCGCGTCAGTATAAATTAAAGGGTGTCGTTAGCAAAAATTTTGCAGAAACAAACCTGTCCCGGTTCTACAGTGGCTGGAACGATGGAGTGTTGCGCAACACTACCCCACTGATCCACCTGTTCAGAGAGCTGTTGTCGATAGCGGGAAGAAGTTGCTCATCCTCTAGAGTTGGTCTGCCGTGTTCTGTCCGATTTCTGCTTCCGCTGCTACTTTGCACCGCTGGCTTTTTCTTATTTTAACGTTGCACCTGATTCGGCATCCGTGAATTATAACGGGAAACTCTAGCCGCCTCGAATTTGTTGCGTTCAATTTGCCCATCTGTGTGGTCGCTGAGTTTCCGCGAAACTTCTCTTCTCCTCACGTTCGACACCTTATTGAAGAGCTCTATTTTCACCTGAAAAACAGCAACAACGAAAACATTTAGATGGAATGCATCCCACTCCGCACACCTTAAAGTGCGACCAGGCGCGGGTGCCTTAGGGTAGGCCACAGTTTCAACGCGCGTGCTTGGCGTCTTGGCCTACCCAGCGCGCGGCAGGTGCTATCGCCCAAGAAACGTTCATTGTGGGAGCACATTTAAGTTGCAATCACTTACCGTCCCAAACCATATCTCGACGTAGTCGTTTGTAAGGAGAAGAGTCACTGGGTTCACTTCCTTTTTTACAAACGTGCG
>NW_026267489.1:64044-64775 GCF_000697945.3 Frankliniella occidentalis
AACGAAACGCCTACGGCAAATCCTGGCAACCAACCCTAAGGGGCTGAAAGGGGGTATCAAAGAAAAAGGGGTGGGTCAAAAAAGTCAAAAAAAATAATTTTTTTTATGAGCTCCTAAGGGGTAACTCGTGAAAGTAGAGCCCTGTGGGCGAAAATTTCGTCCGTTTTGCTCTATCTCTCACCGTTTAGGCGCTAGAGGGAGTTTGTCTCACGAAAGTGGCCCAAAAATAAACATAATAATTTTAGAAAATATGAGATGGTCTCCTAAGGGGTAACTTGCTAAAGTAGAGCCCGTTGGGCGAAAATTTCGTCCGTTTTGCTCTATCTCTCACCGTTTAGGCGCTAGAGGGAGTTTCTATCACGAAAGTGGCCCAAAAATAAACATAATAAATTTAGAGAATATGAGATGGTCTCCTAAGGGGTAACTTGCAAAAGTAGAGCCCTATGGACGAAAATTTCGTCCGTTTTGCTCTATCCCTCACCGTTTAGGCGCTAGAGGGAGTTTGTACCACGAAAGTGGACCAAAAATAAACAAATTAATTTTGGAAAATATTAGATGGTCTCCGAAGGGGTAACTCGTCAAAGTAGAACCCTTTGGGCGAAAATTTCGTCCGTTTGGCTCTATCTCTAACCATTTAGGCGCTAGAGGGTCTTGTTTGACGAAAGTAAGTTAAAAATTGCTGTATTGAACAATTAAATGTAAAAGAAGGCCCAGAACCGCAAAAGAGGTAA
>NW_026267489.1:73765-76072 GCF_000697945.3 Frankliniella occidentalis
TCCTTTTTTACAAACGTGCGGTTGAGCATGGGCCAGTACGCTACGTGCTTCCTCTCGAGATAAGCAAGGAACTTTCAATAAAGAAGTGGTTGTCAACGATCAGTCTTTATTGCAAGGGTTGAAAGAGGAAAGAGATCCGTTTATACAAAATAAACCTAAAAGGAAATAAAGATTAGTATGAAAATAATTTGAGAGAAATACGCTGTCTTCATTTAAAATTGAACTTAAAGCAATGAATTGATTGAAAAGAAAGATTTCGTTACTATAAGTTGGTCTGAATTTAAGAACAGAATGTAATTTTGTAATAAGATAATACCAAACAATGAATAAAAAAACAACAGAACAAATAAATGGCCAGCTGAGATGTGAGAAACTGTTAAGAAACAAACAAATGAGACCGAAAAATATACAGAGAAAAGTAGCGATAAATAAATGTACAATGAATAAATGCATTAAAAAACATGCAAGCAAAAAAACGTTGTTTACAGTAATGCTTTAAAGAGAATGACTTTATGCTAAGTTCAGGTTTCCTTCGAAAGAATTTGCAGAAAACTATTTTACAGGAAAATTAAATGGCACTAAAAACAGCGAACTTACTTTTTTCTTTAAAAAAACAATATTAAAACAAAGAACTTAAGCCAAACTTTTTCGAACCCTGTTTAAATTAAAACAGCAACACTAAACATTACGTAACCCTATTATAACCAAAACAAAAACACTAAACTTAACATAACCCTACAAAAAAAAAAAACACAGCACTTTGAGGACGGATTTGATTTATACGGCGCACTTCACTTGACACTAGATCAACACATTTGGCTCGTCACCCGGCACTACAAGCGTCACTGGATGAACACACTTCACTTGTGAGTAAATCGACATATTGGCTTTTCACCAGGCACTACAAGTGTCACTGGATGAACACAAAACAAAACACACGAGGCACTACCTAAGCGTCACTATCACTGTTTACACTAATAATTTTTGTCGCCCGGTAAAAGATTGTCACCTATTACTAGTGGGTTGTAGTGATCCTCCCCCGCGTCTCTAATTGCTCCTTCCTTGATGAACCTCGGCCCCGTCGGAAGGAGGGGCAGCAGCTCCCACGGGACCCGGAGGGAGCAGCCCTTCCCCAGAGTGGGCGGGAGGTCCGCGGCCCGCAGCAACCGCATCCTCGCAGCGCGCCGGAGGGTGGCAGGCCTGGCTGGCCGGGCGGGCCGCGGAGCAGGGCCCGCTGGTGGTGGTGTGGGTGGATCCATCAAGGCCGGCTGCGGAGGGGGAGACGAAGCCGGAGAAGGAGGGGGCGGAGACGGAGGGGGCGTTGCCGACGAGGGAGGCGTGGCGGATGAGGGCGGCGGAGAGGCAGCCTCCCCGCCGTCCGTTTCTTCTCCCGAAGACGACGCTGACTCGATTGAGTCAGCCTCCCAGGTCTCGTCGCTGAAGTTGGGCGACACCGGTGTGGATGGGCGCCGCCCGTCCATGACTCCATCCTGGCGAGGAGCCTCAGGTGATGCGGGAGGTGATGAACCATTGCCTCCCGGGTTATTTTGGAGTTGTCGGGCTCGCAGGCCCGGCCCCATCGTTATGACCGAGGGGCGGTCTACGAGCACGGGGGCGGGCGTCGCCGGCAGCACCCTGCTGCGTCCGGCTGGCGCCAACGCTTGCTCCCGCGAGAGGTTCATCACCAGGAGGGGTGCTCCCCTGCCGTGCTGCAGCAGGACGCGGTCGTTAATTGGGCAAAATGTGTCCGAGCAGACACAGTAGAAGAGCCGCGGGTAGTCCCAAGCTGTTGGTAACACGATTTTCAAGCCGGTGGGGATGGGCACCACTCCGGGACAAGGTTGCCGAGGTTGATGGTGACCGGCCGCGCCGGCTGAAGTGGTGGCGGGGCGCGGTCCTCGCTCGGGGCCCCGTCCCTCAATCCAAGTGCGGGACGGCGCCGGGCGCGAACGACGACGCCACGAAAAAGTATAGCAAGTCCGCGCGCAATAATGGAGCGCGGACTCCGGGATAACGCGACGACGGCCCGGGAGCGGTTCGGCGCTACGGGGCTGAATCCCGTAGAACTCCGCGATTCGTTGCCGAGTTTGCGCCGTGGCGGAACGGGACGATCGACGTGGTGCAGACGGAGCAGAAGGCGACATGGGTACGTTGTTCTAGACCAAGTGTTCCCGGCCGATGCACCATGTAGTGTAGGGCCGGAAAAGGTGGAAAGTTGCAATCACTTACCGTCCCAAACCATATCTCGACGTAGTCGTTTGTAAGGAGAAGAGTCACTGGGTTCACTTCCTTTTTTACAAACGTGCG
>NW_026267489.1:82662-88028 GCF_000697945.3 Frankliniella occidentalis
GGGGGGGGGCGCAAGTAGAATCGCACAAGTCACAGGTTCACAAGTCAGAACCTTCACACACAGCACTACACTTGCAAGGGGCGGCGGCGGCGGCGGCGTGGCAGGCGGTGCACGTGCACAAGGGTGCGGGTTGGGCGCCACTGCCCCGCGGTCCACCTCACTTAACACTCGCCGCACAATGTCACTTGTTGCCACACAAACGCACACAGCCCAGATGCACAACACTGAGTCACTTAATCCAATAATCTTTTGGCGCACATAAAATCCTCTTAGCTTAGCTTGTCAGTAACTATGACTAAACATAATTTTCTGTGCACTTTTTTTTAAAACAGCTACAGTTTCCCTGACGTACATTACATTTACGTTGGACAATTATGTCCCAACAGGCGACCGCTGCTGTCGGTTTTGTCCGATATACTGGCTTCCACTATGAGGTATATCATAAATCGGTTTGGCGGTCTCCGCGATCAAGACGTCGGCGTCAGCCCGGGCCTGCAGGACCTCCGCGCCGGCGTCTTGCAACTTCTCCGTCAGCAGGGAGATTATTCCTGTCTTGTTGTAGGTGCTCGACAGGAAGTCCTCGCGACTGTAGGCCGGGCTGACCTCTTCTTCGTCGGTGACACTGAACTTTGGACAGACCTTCTTTCTTGCCGCACGGCGTTGCTGCACTTCCCACTTTGTGCTCCAGCTCTCCTCGTAACCGTCGAACACAACAATGGGGCGCACGTTCTTCTTGATGTGGTCTACGTACTTGGCGCACACATCGCCGTAAGTGTGGTCCTTCCCCCGCTCACTCCGCGGCCATGCCACCGCGTGAAGCAGGTAGCCGCCGTCCACGACAGTCTTCGTGGGGAGGGAAGGACCAGGCGGTGTGTCGCCGTGCGGCTCCTCGAACAAACTGCCGTCGGCGTCGTTGTCCTTGCTGTTCGGACGGAACTTCCGAGTGAGTGACGCCTTGTTGTTACTCCTCATAAGTCCGCCATCGAACAGCGCGGGCGGCATGTCTGACAGCTTATAAGTCAAAAATCTCTTCAGGTCGTCCCCCGGGTCAAGTCCAGTGTCACCATTTTGTTAAAGTAGAACTGCGACTTCTGGTCGGGGGCGTCCTTGGCCTTGTGCAGCGGGGGTCCGGTTGACAGGGGAATGACACGGCCCTTAAGTGTCAGGGACTGATCAAAATCTTTCCCGTACATCTTCTCCATAAGGGCCGTGCCTACCTCCACCGCTTTGTGGCAGTTCACCCGGAGAGCGCCGAGGTGCCCGGTGTGGAGGCACACCACACGCTGGTTATCCCTTACTCCCCTGTCAACGAATGGGTTGTACTTTCTGAGCCAGTTTGAGAACTTCTTAAGGTCACGACAGTCCTTCTCCTGGCGGCCGACCCGCAGCTCGACGTGCTGCTCTGAGGTGCCGGTGTGCACTCCAGAGTACTCTTCTACAGCAGCTGACAGGTCGACTAGTGCACGCCTTGTGAGAGTGAACTGCGCGACCGAGCTCTTGGTGAGCCGCGGCCGCACGTGACCCCGCCGCGACACTTCAGCAGCCGCATCAAACACTGCTCAATGACCAAGTCGGTCCACACCCCCTCCCAGAAGTCACTTGAGCGACGCACGGTGAAGTGCCCATCCCCGGCCGCCCGCGAGCAGCCCCCCGTCAAGTCTTCCATGTGCTGCACGTACAGGTGGGCTGCCCTGGCATAAGGCAAATGCCCGGCGGCGTGGAAGATGGGCAGCATCGCCTTCACAGTCTCCTTGTGCATCGCCCAGTCCCCCGTGCGCTCCACCCGGATGTAGAGGCGCAGCAGCGCCACAAGTTTGAATTACTGCCACCAAAGCTTATCTGTGGCGCTGTCCCGGGCTGCCTTCTCCTCGGCCTGCACGAGGCGTCATTCCCCAGGCAGTGCGCAACGGGGCTGTTGGCGACCTACTCGGTGGTGACGCCGTCCTTGTCCAGGAAGTCCCCGTACAGCTCCCAGATGTCACCCCTCCTGGTGGCGTCCTGGATGACGCCGTCCAAGAGCATGGAGATGATGGCCTCCTGGACAAGGAAGTGGGCGCGCACGGCGCGGCTGTAGGCCTTCCCCGCCTCCATGTGGGTGAGGGAGTTGAAGGCGTACACCTGCGCCCACACCTCCTTCAAGCCCGACCCGGACATGATATGGGCGATGGAGCCCAAGTACGACATGATGAGGTGGAAGCCGCCCAGACGCACCTGCACGCCACTCAGAGTCGGGTCTGCAGTGACGAGCTACATGGCCTTCATGTAGAGCGGCTGGTCGAAGGTCACGAAGCAGTAGTCCTTCTGACCCCTGTCCTCCACGTCCTTCTTGGCGTAATGCAAGGCCGAGTTGATGGCGTTGGGGTCAGAGGCGGCCAGCTCCACGAAGGGCAGCGCCTGCACGGTGCTGAGGGGCAGCACCCTGTCCGGAGCCGTCATGGCCCACTTCATGTAGCCCAACCAGGACGGCGCCGACAGCAGCGCCCCGGCCCACCTGCCCGCCATCCACAGCAAATCCAGGGTGAGCGCGTCTCCAATGAATGGCGGGAGAGAGGGGCCGGAGGTATCCCAGGACAGGCACGTGGACGTCATGGGCTGCACCAGGACGCTCGTCAACCCGTTGAGTGCCGGCCCTGTAAGCCAAACGATTTTCATGGTGTAGTTCAAATCTTGGGCGATTTGGCTGGTAGAAGAGGGAAGTGGCCGGCGGGGGATGCAGTCCACCTTGATCTCGGCGGTGGGGTCGACGAGGGCGACGATGCGCTGCCCTCCCAGAACATGCACAGTGTCGTGGCCGTCGAGCGTCGAGGTGTCGTGATCGAAATTGTCAAACGCGTACTGTGCGAAGACGCGGGGCGCCCGCTGCACCTCACACTCACGCCCCTCGTTGTCGCGCTTGAACATGGCTACACTAAACGCATGCCGTTTAGCTTCATGGTAACTGACCAACAATCCAAAGGAGTTAAGAATGTCAATTTCATCACGACACCATAACCTTGAGTAGAGGTCAGTAGTGAGGGCACAGAGAAGAGGAGGAATGTAAGTCTTAGGGCGTGCTGCATACATCAACGCCTCCCCTAGGGCATAACGCTTTCTCTCAACACCTTCGCGGCTTTTCTCTCCTTTAGCTTTTGTTGTCATCAAAGTACACATACATCAAAGCATTACAACAAATCACTAGTTGTTAACAATACAAGTTTCATTAAAATTTAAACAAATAGAATTCTCATGATTAAAGGAAATAGAAAAATCAAAAATTAAACATGACACAACTGATTCAAGACAAACATTTATCCTATCCTACCCATCGGAAACAAGTGATTGAGAATGATGGACATTCATAAGTTTTAACATTACTCACTGACTAAGACTGGGAACTTTAAAATTCCTGCCAGGATTACAGCTCTTATCATACTTCAGTTTTCTTTAATCCGTAGCTTGTCTTTCACTTGCTTCAATTCCACTTAAATATATTATGGTACCACGAACATGTGAAAGAAACTGCAGGGCAACCTTGCAAATGGGAAGGTCGAATGTACTCAGGTTGAAAGAGAGAACTCAGGTCAAATTAAATATGTATATTTTATCTAAAAATCAAAGCATTACAACAAATCACTGGTTGTTAACAATACAAGTTACATTTAAATTTAATCAAATGGAATTCTCATGATAAAAGGAAATAGAAAAATCAAAAATTAAACATATGACACAACTGATACAAGACAAACATTTATCCTATCCTACTTATCAGAAACAAGTGATTGAGAATGATGGACTGTTGGCGTGTTGATCCCGTTCACTTTTGCCTTATTATTGAGCAGTTGAAGATTGTGCGCCATTCCTGCCATGGATGTCCCAGCGGTGGTCTGCAGAGGCTCAGGAAGATTCACATTCTGAACATACAGCACGTTGTTGGTTTTGTCTTCCAGATCAGCCAGCAGTTTACCGAGGTATTCATCCATTGCATTGGCACCATTCCTGTAGCAACGCATGTATATAAAATGTGAGTTGAGGACAGTTATGACATCCCTTGTGCGACATGACCAGATAGCTTTAGATAGATTCATAACTTACAGGAAAGTTCCTTCTGCGGCTTGGAACGAATCCTCAAGAATCAACTTTTTGACCGAAGTCTGCATCCTCTTCAGTCGTCCGAGAGACTCTCCTTCGGATATTTCTCTGTGGATCGGATCGATGTAGAATACAGATTCCTTGATGACGGTTTGCCTCTTGAGCCAATCCGGGTGGAAAACATCAAACAGTTTATCTGCGGCCAGTGCCTCCTTGATGGTGAGCACATTGCTCCTGCCATCACCTGGTGTCCACGTCTTTAACCTCGCCTGAGAGGCACAAGCAAAATCCAAACAAAAAGCAATGGTAGTGAAAACATGAAAACGAAAGTTACAGAAACGATAGTGATGGAGAAGCTCCATACTTACAATAAATACTTCCTCCTTCGCAACTGCGTCGACGACCTCGTCCATCAGGTCACCCGGGTTCGTGTACTCGTCCCCGGTGATTTCATACACCATGACACCTCCCTCCCTCTTGCCTGACCGAGCAGCCATTTCAATACTGCAAAAGTTGATACACACATGAGCAATAAGAAAATCATGGTTTGGATAAAACATGACATAGCTAGCTAGAACCGAAACGACTAAACACGGACTGACAGAGAATACGCAGGGTAGGTTAGTTTATCGACGTTTTACAAACTGGTGTTTGTAAGCTTTCATATTACCTCAGCAATCTTTTCGAGGTCCTAAAAGTGGCCTGTTGTTCATGCTGATGATTATGAGGTAAACACACAGATCGTTTGCTTCCTAAAAATAACAACCGAAAACTGAGACCGACGGGCGACAGCACGCGACAGGACAGACTACCTCTGATGCCGGTGATGTGTCAGGCAGAGAGGGCGCGCGTCCCGTGATAGCTTCGTTCGTCGGGCGCCAGGGGCGGTGTCACGGCACCTCGCCAAAGCGACCAAAAAAAGGGGGAAAACATGAAATAGAATTAGAAACAGGTTTGCACGTCCATGATATTAATTTATAGAAAAAGTTATCCAGATGCCAAGATAATAAAAGGATAGACATTTTAAAACTCCATCGTTTGCCGTTTTGCCGTTACTGTAGAAGGCGGTGCCGTGGCGCAAGTGACATAATATTTATTTAAAACAAACAATGTGTATTATTGGCTGAGCGATTAGCCCATTACTCCACCATGAGAGAAGGGCGCCCTGGAGTCCCAGCTTTTTACCCCCGAGAAGCCGCTTGACACACTTTGGCAACGTCCTGACGCCGCTGTATTGGTCGTAGAGCATTTTGAAGGAGCGCGTCGGATTCAGCACGTTTAGACGAAGAGGAAGATGT
>NW_026267489.1:88673-94480 GCF_000697945.3 Frankliniella occidentalis
TAACTCGTGAAAGTAGAACCCTTCAGACGAAAATTTCGTCCGTTTTGCTCTCTCTTGTACCGTTTCGGCGCTATGAGGCATTTCTTGGCAAAAACAACGTGAAAAAGACAAAATTGTCTATTTAATCGTTAAAAAGGCTTTGTGTCCCAGACTTGTAGAAGGAGTAATACTTAAACCACATATTACGCGTCGAACCGCACCCTATTTCGGGCTTAAAGGTCCCAAGATTATCTAGTATCACTAAAACGTTGATTTTTACATAACAATCTGTCAAAATTCGAACTTTTAATGAAAACCGTTACCGAACAGCAGAAGTCTCATGTCCCTAATTTTAGAGTGAGACCCCCAGAAATGGTTCGAGTATGTCAAATTTTGGGCCCGGAAGGCCCTGCTCCCCTATACCCTTCCATTTGCTCGCCTCGGGTGTCAGCGCCGCAGGCCTAGCTATATGTGTGCCAGGCGCGTCGCAGCGTAACAGTGTTTCGTGAGATATCGCGAAGCCTGTTATGCGAGACGTGGTCTGGCGTACGTATAGCTAGTTTAAAATTCAAAGCATTACAACTTCCATGCAGACTATGGCAAGAACAACGGCGTTCTTGTCACTGCTTCTAATCAAAATCTTGGCGTGCCCGCAGCGGACTGCATCGGCAACGTGGAGGAAATCAGTGTGTCTTCAATAGTTGACACATCATATTGTGGCTCCGTTTCCTTAATATTCTCTACTCCAGATTCCTTGCTGAATTCAGCTGTGCCCTTTTCAAGCTGTGGAGCAAATAAAAAACAAAGCAATGAGTACCCAGGAAAAAGTAACATATTTAAGATTCATTGTTAAAAGTAATCCTCGATTAGAGACTAATATGTCCTACTTTTACCTTCTTCCTTTTGTTGTGATCATTAGAATTACTGCTACTGCTGCCAATCCTGTTGGTACTGTGATGGCTACGGTGCCTCTTGCGACCACGATCCTGAGGGGAAGACCACTGGGATGGCCTCTGTTGGGAGACGGGAGAAACATCCGGTAAGAGTTAATAAATTTGTGGGCAGCAGCTAAAAAAGACATACTCCTTATGACACTCATAGGAAAGCTAATTTACCTGCATGAGTGAGGGTGATGACTTCTGTACCACCTCAGTGTCAAGCTGGCCTAGCTTCCGCAGAATGGGCTGCACTTGCTGCTTGATGCACGGTAAATCTGGGTGGACGGAATAGGAAAATTAATCAGCATTTGTAACATTCATATGTTATGCTAGACTTTCAAAATCTTCAAGGCAAACTCTTACTCTCTTCTACTGATCGAAGCGCTTCACAATCCTTCAGCTGCTTCCTCACTGATTCAAGCTCCTTGGTGGTTTTATCTAATTTTCTTTTGAGCCTGCCCTTGCTCTCTTTGAGGCGTAAAATGAGGAACACAAGATCATCTGAACTCCTCCTTCGATATGATTCATCGTCTGTTGTGTCATCACTGTCATGACTGCTGAACCCAACCTGAAAAAGTGTGCATGTACAACGTTATCAACAGCTTTCAGCAGGTGGTTTGTCGTTATCCGTTGTTTAATTTTGGGCAGTAAATTAAGTAGCTCCAACAACTATACCTCCTCTAAACCATCATCAATATGAGCAGTATCGCTCTCAATAAGACTGAAAGGAGTATCTGGCTCGATCTGGCTGCATAAACAAAACAAAGACAACAATTGTTTTTCGATGTGAAGATATATGTGCACTCGAAGGAGTTGGTAGGCATACACAAACGGCGCCATGCTCACATTTTCCCACCAACTCCACGAGAAATATTCTGCAAAGTGCGAAATCAAATCGTAGCCTTGTCCACTACTAACATTTAGAAATATTCTGCGGTTCGATCCCCTCTAGCCGCCTCTTTTGCCTTTTGACACACACAAGCTTTAGGTAAATTTGTCGTTTTTAGCCGTAAAACGGACCACTTTTAAGCGTGAAAGAACGACAACTTTAAATGCATTGCAACGATGCGCAAGAAGTTCGCCTTCTTGTCGTTATCGCGCCCCAAATTGGTTGTTAATTTACTGTTTTGTAGTCGTGATTCGTTTTGCAAATAACGACAAGACGATCTTTTTACCAACTTTTGTTCCACACGGGTTCTATCCCGGGAAAGGAGCCTGACCTCTCTGATTCAGAATCTTCTTGACTGCTTGACTCAATTATTATGACGTTTGACGACCATAAATTGCTGGGACTGAAGGAGCAGCTGGCCCCCTCCTGGCTATTCGAACTGCCAGAGTAACTAACCCCACAATGCACGTTTCCTTTGATCCTGAAATGAGAGACTTAGGTGAGAGGTGCCGTGATAAAAATGTCCAAGAAGGTAGGATATAAAAAAAGATCAAGATGCTTACTTGCGATGCTTCACAGCACCCTTCAAACACATCATTTCTATATGTAGTAAGCAAAGATGGGTTCAGGGGCAGCTGCTCTTAGCCCCGAGCCAGAAGGGACATAAGAAGTTTGCTCCCTATGTTCCCTTCCGCACTGGGAGCGCAACGATTCCCACCTAGACTTTGCCTCATCCCCTACAATGTAAGAAAAGGTTAGTATGAGCCGAATGCACACCCACAAAGTTGCAGGGGCTCAACTGGAATGAAATAATCACAACGTACGATTCGAGATGCTAGCAAATGCGCCTTGTAAAAATCATTACCTGTTTTCCTCTTAGATAATGTGTTACCGACAACGGTCCACAAGTGCTCTTTCTCACACGACTTGAAAGATTTATCGCCACTCGCCCATAGTGGTTTCGCTTGGAACACTACTTTAATTAAATCTAAATCGTCTAGGTCCTTATCCATCTTATTACTTATAATTTTTAAACTAAAATAAAGAACTTTAATCGGACGAAGTAAGCAGAGAACACATTAAATGAGTAGGGAAATGGCAAAAAAGCGCGTGATTCATAGGGTGACGTCACGAAAAAAACGCTCCCTCATTGGCCAGTGCCAAGCTCTAGACGTAGGCTGTTGGCACTTGCGCATCTCGCTAAAACAGAGGGCTTACGGCTTAATACAGGGCTTTGAACTCGTTACAACACTAAAGCTTAGAGCTTACGTCGTATTGTAGACGGGCCTTGAGTGTTACTATGTACCTTGCCCCAACCTTCAGGCGCACTTTGTTTCTAAAGCTCATGGTGTCTCTTGGTTGTAGTCTCCGAGCGATTGGTACTGCTTTCTCCTTTGCAAGTCTAGATCCGTTTCCAGTCGCAACGTCAGAAGCCGTTGCAGTGTAGTCAAATAATTCCTTGTCTTCTGAGGTTAGTGAGCCTTTTGCCAGGTTATTTAGAGCTGTTTGGAACCGGACATTACTTCGGCGGATTATTTGAGCTAGATGGTGAACTTTGAAAAGCGACCAAAAATCCTGTCCAAAAATAGCTCTGTATTTGTTCGATGATTTAGAAGGATCCGTGCTGTTAACAGCCGCACCCATGACACATGGAGGTTTCATAAAAATCGCCAACTGCAAATACACACTTTCCGCCAAATGGGAGCTGCTCGTTTAAAATGCCCCTAAGCGTCTTATCGACAGTCTGTAATTGCAGTCCACTGACCATCAAAATTCCAGCAATGATGACAACTTAAACTCTGTTAAGTTTAGTTTGCATTGTATTAGAAACAAATGCAGATATCTCTGTAACATTTTTCATATCCTTGAAAAGATGGAATGTTGAATGCAGAGTACACTCTTTAATGTTAAAAGCTTTCATTCCTGTAGGCGCACACAAAAAGACGCACTCCTTGTCTGGGTCGGCATCAGGTTTGGCATTAAATATACGGAGAAAGGTTTGGTATGGCGCTGAAATCAAAACAGATTTGCCAACTCCTGCTCCTCTAGTAATTAGGTGTTGAACAGGTCGGCCCTCTGCTGAGAAATCACTACTGATATCCATGAGATAGTCACGTTGCTGAGGGATTAAGTATGGCAATTAAGTTGTTGTACTCATCTTCGGGAATCTTTTCTGGGGACATAAAGCCCTCTTCGTATGAGCGGGCTTGATATTCCCCTAGTCCCGTGGACACAATGAGCTTGGCAATCAGAATCGTTTAAATTAAAATCATCTAAGTCGTGATGGATAGCATCCTCGTCTCTCTCAGCGTCCACCTCCTGGTTTTCTGCTGTGTTGTACGCATTCTGCATGGCATTTTCAAGGGTTTCTTCATCAAAATAGTTGTATTTCTTCTATGAGAACCTGCAAGTTTGCTTCTGCCATTGCCTTCGGGCTTTGTGTCACAGTTACACAATATTAAGTTTCATCATGCTCCTTGCTTGACATATCTATCGAAACGAAGAATTTTTGGTTTGCTCCGTTTTCTCAGAAACCCACTGCCATCTTTTAGCCGGATCGACCCACTTTGGCTTGCTTCAGATTCCACTCCTTCTTCAAGACACTCATTTACTTCGTCGGAGGACTGTCGAGCACTCTTTCCCCAATGCTCATGTTTAACTGCGAGTTCTGCTAGACAGACACTACTCATTGTATCCGGCGTTGAACATAATGCTCAAGCAGGCCGTCAACAAATATGTTAATTGAGCCTGGTTCCAGAGCTTCCAGCTCCTTAGCAGATTAAGGTCTTCGCTTTCTTTCCTCAGGGCTCACTAGCCTCGGACAGAGTTACTCATACCTCTGTCCGGCTTGTTGATATAGTCAATAATGTAGGTAGCGCACCAAAAACATCGAATATAAATTCTACCCTGGGCCTCTCGGTTTCAGCTTGGAACATGACTTCATCAGCCAACTTTTGAAAGGCTTGCACATTCATTTCAGCAGCTGCGCCAAGTACCCAAGTAATACAAGTATAGAAAAAAGCTCAGCCTAACCTAGCAAGTGAGAAGTTTTTACGTAAAATTAATCAAATCACCTCCAAAGCTTTGGTTTGGTCAGCAGCAAGGTTCCCAAACTCTCTCCTAGCAGAATCAAGCTGTACGCCAATTCTCTTCTTTCGTTTTTTTTTTTTACATCTGCTTAGTGTAGTTTCTGGAATCCCAGAAATCACATAGTAACTTAAAAATCAGAAATAGCTCTCCTCCATGTCCACCAAAATCACTTCGATGGAATGAATCTTACTTTTTGCTCTATCTCTTCTTAAAATAAAAAAAGGGTCTGCAGATGCAGATGGAGTGGCTGGTATTGTGGGGGTGGATGGCTGTTGATTGATCTTTTCTTCCAGATCATCATCTTGAACAGTACTAGCCACCCCACCTACAGTAGTCTGAGATGACGCTGCAATCATATATATAAATGAGGTTTGGACTACTATCAAGAAAACCATAAAGAAAGGCACAGTTTAACTCGACACCTGAGAAGAACAACCGCTTACCTCCGTGAACCCGCTTATTTCTGCAACCCTCAATCAAACCCCGGTCACCTCTGGGACACGCAAACAAAACCGCTTAAACGACTTTTTTACACATTCTGAAACATGGGTATCATTCGAAAGAGAATTTTTCCGTGATCATTTTGATACCCGTATCTCAAAATGTGTAAAAACGGGGACCTCGTCTAGCCCCCACACATAGTTCATTCCCAGGATAGAGGCCACCATGGCCCCCCTCTGGTTGGGTTCAGGTGGAGGACCCTCCTTCCTGTGGCTGCCCAAGCAGAACGTCGGTTGGCTAGGCTTGTAAACCCTTTTGTTCTAATGTCACGCCATGACTAAAATAGAGTTAGGGGTCGTCCACATATTACGTCACGCGTTTTGGGGGGGAGGGGGGGTCTACGCTAGCGTGACGGTCCTATACCAAAAGCATTGGAAGGTTAGGTTAGCCGCGTGACGTGGGGGAGGGGG
>NW_026267489.1:98916-105111 GCF_000697945.3 Frankliniella occidentalis
TGAGCTAAATAGTTTGATGGATGCAATAAGGCAGACAGCCGGAGGGGGCGGGGCTGGCGGGGCGATAGGGGGAGGCAAACGGCCATAAAAACCCTTCCCTTGTGTTCTGCGACTGATAAGCGGGTGCTGGCTGACATGTGGACGTCGGGGGACCCGGGCCCCGGGTCGCGACCCCGGCCTATTAAACGTCTTCATTTATTATAACTGTTTACAGCACGGACCCCAGTCATTCGGGCCTTTCACAGCGGCTAGTTGTTTTCTGATGATTTCCCAAGTACCGGGTGATTCAGAGAAGACGTATGCTACAGGATCCAGCTTTCAGCATGCAAATGTGTACAGGACGTGAGCGCCTTTTCGAGTTTCCGTATTAAGGGGCCTCTGCTGTGCTGGGGGAATGGTATGGGCAAAGATATCTAGAATCTATACGCTGAAAGATGTCTAAGTATACGCCAAATGTCGCTTGGGATCCTGTAGCATACGCCTTTTGGCGTATACATCTGAGACACCCCCAAATCACAGTATACTCCGAGGGCCCCTACTCTCTTGCAGAGTGTATTGCCAAGATTGCCAGATTGCAAGACGAATATTTGGCTTTCTGGCCATAAAACGCCTTTAACTAGGCAAAACGCTCCACGTTTATCCCGGATTTAGGCAAAAAGGGTAACATCCGGATCGGATTGCCTAGAGATTGCCGAAGATTATTGTAGATTGCAAAGGTGGGTGTACACTAGATTGCCGCAGTGGAGACCCCCCGTCATACTCGCTCTGCCCGTAGGCACCATGCCTCCTTAGGGGTCGTCCACATATTACGTCACGCGTTTGGGGGGGGGGGGGGGGTCTACGCTAGCGTGACGGTCCTATACCAAAAGCATTGGAAGGTTAGGTTAGCCGCGTGACGTGGGGGAGGGGGGGGGTCAAAAACTGCTAAAAATAGCGTGACGTAATATGTGGACGACCCCTTAATCACATTTTTATTAGCCCCTTGGTACTGAGCAGTGGAGTACATTAAAAATACACAGCACCTACTGTTTGCCACTGATGAATTGTCTTTTCAGGGCCACACGTATCCAATATGTGTTTTAGCTCCTTCCAAATCTCTTCCTCGGTCCGCTTTCCGTCGTAACCAAGACCAAACTTCTGGCCACATGCAAATTTTCGATGTGCATTCACGTACTTCAGCATTTCCACCTCCTGATCTTTTTTAATACGACTAGCGCGGGGTTGTTGTGATTTCCCTCTGAAAACATAAAAAAAATTGTTCTTTTACGCCTAGACAGCAACAGCAACCGCTGCGAGCAGTCTTAAGTCTTTTTCTTAAGTACAGGTGAGAATGTCTTATTAAAATTAACATCTTTGATTTGAGCAAAACCCCCAACTACAATTCTTGCTTCGAAACTTTTAACTTCACCTGCTTGATTCCCCCAATTTTGCAAGGCACTGAAGCACAGGTCACACTTAATTTGTTTACTTGAACGCATACTGTGGGTGATGTCTCCACCAATGCGGTATGAAACATATCCCTGGAACGAATGCCCAACGGATAGTGGATCTGATGGCAGAGAATACTCCAAAATTTGAAGTGGCCTTTACTGACCCTTTATGGCCTTGCTCAGGAATACTTTCCAAATCAACAAGAAATTTCCTGTCATCAAATCCGTATTCAGATTTCGCAACCTCTTAGTAGCATTGGCTAATTGTACATTGTTTAAGGCGGTACTTGGCCTCCAATGCTGGATATATCATTGAAAAAAACAGCCCAATAAAACAAATTTATATTTTTTCTCACACATTTAGTGATGCTAAATCCCACGCAGAGACTAAGTGGCCAGGACTATCATAGTCAGGTAGGGCTTCCACTGGTCCCCACCTCTCTTTGTCTTAAACATATCTACATCCAGTTTTTTAAAACTATCAATGGCAGCATTATTAGCAGTCTCATTGTGTCAGCTTAGTGCATGAGTTCTATTCCTTGAAGAGGCTGTCAAAAACCATTTAATTCATTACATCATTTTAAAAAAAGCAGTTGTTTGGAACTCTGCAGGGAAAAAGTTCAGGTCAACAAGGAAATCAAGAGCTTGGCCAGTCTCATCCAAAACAACGTGAGTTGATGGAGCGCTGTTCATTTTGGTAGATTAATATGATTCTAAATTTTTAATTTTCATGCGAGGGACAAACCTTAAGTCCGTGGCATCTTGAAAAGTAGTTAACCACTCAATGTGCTGTGCTTTTACTATTGTTGAAGGAAGCTTGAACTTTTTTCAATTTTATCTCTCAATTCAATTTTTCGGTTATGCAGTGTAGCATTTCTTTCATTGATTTTAACAGGTCTACAGTATCTAACACTAAAAAAAAAAAGGATTATTTGTACGGGGATTATTAATACAACATTTCATGTGAGTTTTGGTAGTGTCAAATACAAGTTAGGCTAACACATCTCTGTTCCTCGTATCACAAACGAAATCCATTACATTTAAACCCATATCTGCACCTCTGGCAAGCAAATCAGTTATTAAATTGTGAGCTGACTCTACATGCCCCTTTTTTTGGAAGTGAAGTGGGAGTACACTTACCAATCAAAGTGTCCACACCAGAGTCGTAGTCTTCCAGCATCTTGGTAGTCATCCCATCAAAAAATAGAGCACAGTTCTTGTCAGTGTCACTGAATGACCTACTGCCTCGTTCCTTAAACGGATCCATTATTTTATCCAATACTCCCGCTCTAAAAGCTTAATAGGAGCTGTTCTTCTCTGGACTGCCCGGCTACTAGGTAGTGGAGCAACTCGCTTACTCACAGTTTTCAGTCTTGATGTACAACCTGACAGTTTCACCTTCAATGTTTTCCTCAGATGCTGTTTCCCGTTTCAATGGCCTTCACTAAACAGGGGGGCTCAGTGTCTTATTTATTAAATTTTTGACTGATATTTTTTTTTTTCTTTTACACGTTTCGTTTAGTCTCTTCTCTTCTTTTTTGGTATTGTACATGCAAAGTATAAATGTCCCTTCTCAATTTTGACACATTAGACGAGCAAAGCAATGCTGGGGCGTTCCATTAAGATTTTTCGTCCATTGAATTTTTGAAACGAAATCCCATTTGTAGAACAGTTCTTCGAAGACTTGCAGTGGACCGGCCTTGAAGTGTACCGCTCTTTTCGATCTGTGCTTTAAGTTTCGAAAGGGTAGGCCGCTCTTTTCTGGCAAGAATGCATAGGTTTGATTTCGGATGACATGCTTGTCAAAGCCCTTCCGCTTCCTTTGTTTATTTGGGGTCTGAAACACTGGCCTCTCAGCGCCCTTGGCCAACTGGTCCTTCCCTTTCTGCGCAATCCGCTGAACAGTTCTGAGAGCGATGCCACACGCCTCGGCCGTCCTTTCCTGCACCTTCTCGAGCAGACTCGGCTCGCTTTTTCTCCTTCGTGAAAAATTGAAGCACAGAAAACACCATGGTCATAGTTTGGTGCCTGAGAACTTCCCTCTTGCTTTTACTCGAAGGTGGCATAGTTCACAAAATTTTCGAGTGCAATAATGACGCGGGTATGCGCAAAGACACACGCACGTGTGTGCACACACACACACACACACACGAACACATTCACGAATTGCACTAAATACGCCAAAGACAACACAACGTCCAGCAATCCAACGCATCCGCGCCACACTATTCCACGAAGAGCGATGTGCACTTTTCGAGAAAACGCGAGAGACTGAGCTCCAGCAGCGGGGGATTGTGTCGCGAATTCGTCTGCTGGTCCTGCTATACGTTGTCAACAAACATGCATGTTTTGCCGACAAACGTATAATTTCATGACGTACTATTATAAGGAAGTTCTTTGCAGCTCGCCGACAGGCACAGCGAGAAAGACCGGTGGCAGGAGGGCACCGGACGAACGGAAACAATGCGTTTATTGCACTCTCAAAAACAATCCATACCGTCAATTCGTCTACGAGCAGGCTGTAGGGCCCCTCACCAATATTGTCCCGAAGAAAGGATTCAAAGGGAGGGCACAACACATTTGACAAAATAGCAGTGCACTTTGTGCGCCTTACTTTTAATCCATGCACGCCCCGGGCCTCCTCAAAGCGGCGCACACGGAAAAAAAGAATTTGCTCCCACAACTAACGATTTTGTTAACACAAGTATATAAGACAACTTATCCAAACCTAGCAAGTAAGAAGTTTTTTTACATAAAATTAATCAAATTACCTCCAAAGCCTTGGTTTGGCCAGCACCTAGGTCCCCTAACTCTCTTCTAGCACAATCAAGCTGTACGCCAATTCTCTCCTTTCGGGGGTTTTTACATCTGCTAGGTGTAGTTTAGTGGAATCACAGAAATCACATAGTAATTCAAAAATCAGAAACAGCTTTCCTTCATGTCCACCAAATCCACTTCCATGGAATGAATCTCATATTTTGTTCCATCTCTCCTGAAAATAAAAATGGTCTGCAGATGCAGATGGAGTGGCTGGTATTGTAGTGGTGGATGGTAGTTGATTGATCTCTTCCCGAGACGGCGAAAGAGGTGCGGCGAGGTAGTCCTAAGGAAATGGCAGTGGAGTGACCCGATTTGTAGTGGAGTCACATCGCTCAGAGGCAAGGTAAATGAAAAGAAAACTAATAAGATGTGGGGAAAGGAATGAAAACAGGCAAAATTGTAAGTGCAGGACGAATGTCGGCTGGGTTCCATGTGGAATACTTCCCCCGAAACACCTTGCCCATTTAATTTTTTTGGATCATTGGCGTGCAAAATAATGTATCTTGTTTTTATTTTCAATTTTCATATTTCTTATTGAAAGCACTGAGGGTGAGGTGGAACTCTGTCTCTTGATTACAATCTACTATAACACACAGCTCCTTAAAGTTTTGGTCTTCTAGCTGTGTGTCCTTGACTTTTGAATGCAACTGGCCCTGAATGGTTCTCTTAAAGTGCCAGTCACATAAAATATATCGAATCAGTTGACCAAAACCTAAATTCATTGAGTTGATTAAAGCTGGGTTATCATCAGTAATGGTGCAGTTCATATCTAGATCAGGCATTCTGAGATGCAGTGCCTCAAAAAATATTTAAGTGTGTGCTCGTCCATTTTGCTGCTAATTAAATGTGCAAGAGCATATTCTCTGCTTAGTTCATCAATTCCTACAACATTTAACAGTCGGTGACCATACTGGTCCATGTCATGGGCTGCATTAACAATGAGTATGGTCAGACTTGCCATTCTCATCATTTCTGATTGATCCTCTGTTTGCAGACCCAGTATGAACACATCACTTGGAATACTTTTGGCTGACTCCGGCCCATACGCCAGCTCCTTTCTGGTTTGTAAATTAATATTGGATTATAATTGTCCTCTTTTCTTAGTAACTGAACTCGCATATATGCTGCATCAGAATCATTTTAATGTAAACTTTTTTCTGCTGCCATATTTCTCTTGCGCTCTTGCAGTGCATTTATAGTGAAGAAGTCATTTCGAGTCAGTTTCGAATCAGTTCTTTTTCTATTAACTCTTAAAAATTTGTCACCTCTCAAAGTTTTAATAATTTTTCTGGGTGAAGCACCGAAAGCCAAGTACTTGTTCATATAACAATTAGTGGCTTCATTAAGGGTTGATGCTTGAGATCAGCCTCATGGATATGTTTAAAAATACTGCACCTCAACACCTGCTGTTTCAATTTTAAAACTTTCATCGTAGCTATACAGTTAAGTCCTGTTTTTATTAGGCCTTTCTTGTTGCAGCTCCTCTTCCTCCGTTTTGATGCTGGGCCGTCATTTGGTGTAGAATTCTCTCCAGAATTCTCTCCTTCCACCACAACAGTGTTTGGATCATTTGAAATTAACTTTGCACGTCTTGGATCATCGTGCTGTCAGTAAAAATACTAATGGGCATCTGTGCAGCTATACTGCTATGAGAAATATCTATGCTTGTGTTTTTCTTCTTCATCCTTCCAATTTTTGAATTGTTCCCAGTCATCAAACTTAAGGTTTTGTACAGGCAATATTTTAGCTACACCAGAATGTGAATCCTGAAAACAAGCATAAATTAAATTCACCTAAATTTCAAATACACCACTATCTTTATTTACAATCAATCCTATGATCTATCATGCACACTCACCTTGAGATGTTGAATTAAATCAGTGTCATGTCAACTTTTGTGCTAGAACGACTGAACCTATTTCGGATCAGATTTTTGTATTCCCGC
>NW_026267489.1:106257-106535 GCF_000697945.3 Frankliniella occidentalis
AGATGTATGCCAGGCGCGTCGCAGCGTAACAGTGTTTCGTGAGATATCGCGAAGCCTGTTAAGCGAGACGTGGTCTGGCGTACATCTACCTAGTTGATAACTATAGCATACAAAACTCAAGAAGTCTTCGTTATTATACATTGCCTCATCTTTACCAATTTTTTTCTGTTTGGCTGAGCGATTAGCGAAGCCTATTACTCCAGTGATGATCAAAAAGTGTCGCGTCTGTCTGTGTGTCTGTGTGTTTGTCTGTCATCACGATAACTCGAGAACGAATT
>NW_026267489.1:106695-111285 GCF_000697945.3 Frankliniella occidentalis
CGAAGGCCTACTTACGACTTTTGCCCGACTCGGGTGTCAGCGCCGCAGGCCTAGGTAGATGTATGCCAGGCGCGTCGCAGCGTAACAGTGTTTTGTGAGATATCGCGAAGCCTGTTACGCGAGACGTGGTCTGGCGTACATCTACCTAGTATATACAGATGTGCATGAATTTAACAAATTAAAAACCCTACTCACATTACAATCAACAAGAGACAGTAATTTAAACCATATGTACCCATATTCACAATAAAACCTGGGAGGAAAAAATTTAACTTTACCTACATTCCTCTTTTTAACTGACACTGAACTTTTACCTCTCAAAAGTAACTTTCATCAAGTATACAATGAAGTACACTGTAAACCCGAGTGTATACATAGTACACTCTTTCTTGTGTGTACTTGAAAGCACAAAGGAGCCTGGCGTGGCACACACTTGGGTGTGTATACTTGCCATAGCCCCACGCTACGGTATGTGGCGCGGACACACTGAAGCGTGTGTGCCACTCATGTACACACTTCCTAGTGTGTGCCACGCCAGGCACCTTTGTGTGTGTTTCAAGTACACACAAGGAAGAGTGTACTATGTATACACTCGGGTTTACAGTGCATTCTTCTTTCCGCCTCGGATTCTACAAATTATGCACATCCCCGTCCCCATGTGGTGGCTCGGCACCTGCCGCCTGCTCCGCTGTGGGAGCCAGGGGGCTGAATGCATTGTTAAAATCGTCGTCCTCCATTTGCACGGTGGGGGAAATACACTGACCAGTCTCTTTTGTAGTCTAGGTGCGCGGCATCCACTGGGGCTGGATCGGAGTGCGTGGCGACCCGATCAACCCTTGTCTACTGTTGTAAGTGGACGACCCGTTCAGGGGCATTGTAGGCGTCAGTGGCGCCTGCGTAACGGGCGTAACGCCGGGTAGTAACGCCGGGTCCGAGCTCGGCAATGTCGCCAACATGTCCTTCATAGGAAATCGCTTCTTGGACTTCTTCCCCGAGCTGGTGCTCGGGGTTGCCTCCTCGCCGGCAGCATTGCGCTGGCGGGCCTCCCCTATGGCCACCAGCGCAGCGTCCCTGGTAGAGTAGAAGAAGTCCTTAATTTCTTTCTCCAACTCTGGATGCGTCGGCATGTGAGTGTCCTTCTGCTGGACTCAAGGCAGGTCTGAAAGGGGAGAGTAGGTATGAGTAAGTGAAATGCCACACCGAATACAGAAAATGACAAAACGACTGAGTCCACACTTACTGGGGATGACCTTGACCCAGAAATTCTTCAGGTCCATCAGGTCCTCGTCCACGGAGTACTTTTGAAGCAGCCCCACTGTCCGCCCGTCCTCAAGCTGAGTCATGTGAAAATTGTATTTAATATCCTTCTGAATTAACTCGCTCCCAGTCTTTTTCATCTGGTTCGCAACCACGGGATGCATAAGGAATGACACGCACCGCCTGAGGGCATCTTGGACCGAGTTGGTGCCGAAAATTCGGACCTCGTACTCGAGGGCCTTCCAGTGAACTCCACCCTGCAAATAAAAAGGAATGTTTTGGCAACGCTGTCACACACACACACACACACACACACAGGCTTAGACAAGCGTACCCCTAAAGAAGCTCCATTACCTGAGTTTTTAGAAGGTCGTTGACCTTCTGCACATCGCAAATCCTTTTAAGTGGCAACTTCAAATTGAAGGCCAACTCAGTCTTCGATTTTTTACTGGTTCCGCCACTGATCGAGGGCACGCCCACACCTCGACGCAGCTGGTCGAGCGAGGACATCACATTCCTCGATAAGTTGCCAAGGAGGGACTTGATGCGGGCCAGCTGAAGACTGTTCGTCGCCAACGTCGTGGTCACCCAAAACGTAAAGTCTGTAATTAATTTTAAAAAAAGTATACGGCTACCATCACCAGCAGTAGTGCAACCCAGTACACTGTAAACCCAACATAGCATTCCGGTAAACCTGAATTGCAGGCAGAAGAATGCGGGAAGAAGAAAACGGAAATCGCTTCGCTTAAAATGGTGACTTCCGTTTTCTTGTTCCCTGCATTCTTCTGCATTTCAGCTTTACCGGAATGCTTTATCGCGTTCACAGTACACTCTTCCAAGTGCTCACTTGGACGCACAGTATGAAGTGCGTATATGCGTGGCACACACTTCCTACTGTGCAGTCAAGTAAACACTTGAACAACAAACACAAGTGACAGTTTGCTATGTACACAGTGGGGTTGGTAGTTACCTTCTGGTGGGACTCCAAAAGGCACCTGAATGTGTTGGGCGCCCACCCTCCCGACCTTATTGGCGACCGACTGGATGGCAGAAGGGAAAATTCATTGGAGGACGGGCAGCCACCAACTTACTGCATTCTGTTGGTACCACTGTTAACTCGGGCCTGCCCGGCCTGCCCCCCTCTAGACTGTGCATTGTTGTTGTCAACTGCGACTGTCCCCCCGATGGATTTTTGAGCAACCTCAAAGAGCTTGTTAACACGGTGTAGCTGGCTTTGAAGTTCCTTGCACCTGCACCTCTGCTTGTGTTTTGCGCAGACTTGCTGATACAACAGCGGTTGGCTTTCCAATAATGGACTGCGTTCGGGAGACAATATAAACTTTGCGTACTGGAGCAGTCGCTAACTGTTGAGAAGTCTAAAGCACCAATGAATACATGGCAGTACATTTAATGGTATGAGTATATGAGTATAAAAACAGCTATCTAAACATCCCATTACTCGCATTACTCACTAGAACAGAGCTATTGCTTGGAGTTCTGACTAATAGTTTGGTCTTAGTAACTCCTGAATTCTCTCACTGTAACAACTCGTTGCCAAATAGAACTCGCAAGGGAGTCATGATCTAGAAGTAAGACAGTAAAATATTGTTAATATAATGACACATAACAATTGTTATGTGTCATATGATCTAGAAGTAAGACAGTTAAAAATTGTTAATATAATGACACATAACAATTGTTATGGCTTTCCAAGACTTAAGCTCACATTCCTTTCCACACGTTCGCAGGTTAGAAACTATATCTACATATGTACCTATGGAATTTGCTATTTGACGTGGCAGTACTTACTGTTGAAGTCGTGCGAGTCGACATTTCAAAACCTCAAATTTCCACGAAACATTTTGGCCTTGCCTAGATATCTGATAGATGCACTGGTCTAGCGTTCGGATCGGCCGACAAAAAATTCATGGTGCGCGCATGAGCAGCGGGGACAAAGGGAAGGGGGTGCTGAACGCGATAGCCTCGCTCGGTCGCAGCCCGAATATTTTTTCATACTGCCGCTCGTGACTCGTTTAGTTTTTCATACAACAGCTAGTATGAAAGAAAGAGGGGACACGAAAAGCGACCGACCGCCTGCAGTGTTCGAACCCCCGTCCTTCAACTCGCCAGTCCGACGCTCGAAGCCACACGGCCACTCACATCTCTGTTCCAGACGTGCGCGCGGGCTGGAATGCATTAGGCGCGCGCAGTTTTGAAAAATCGACACTGAATCCTAATGCATTCCAGCCCGGGCGCTCGTCTGGTTCCCAAGACAATATCTTTCATTTTTTTTCTTAATTAGGAAGAGGAGGGACTAAAGACAGTATATTAGTTTTTGCATCCTCTCTCTTTGACATTTTCTCTTCTCAAGTTTAAATATTTTTCTTCCTCTCCTTTTTCTTTTAAAGGGGAGTGTTTGATCCCACTGGGTAACGAGTTTCTGACTTGGAGCAATTGATTTTTTGCCAGGCAAAGATGGAGTGGAGGCATCTGCATCTGATTGAAGAGTCAAAACAGTAATTTTCTTTACCATTAGATCTAATTCAGTGTCACAAGACAACACCAAATGCTTGGGCAGGGATTTTTTTGAAATAAATTATGTCAATTGTGATATGTTCACTTTCATTCGACGATAAGCAACAAATTGTACCTCTTCACAGATATTTTCATATGTTGGATTGGGAACATTTTTTTTGCAGTAGAGAATAAAGATTATGAATATCTTTGCACAGTGGATTCCTGCTATCCGGAAAGATGCAAACATAAAGGTGAAGGTGAGAGCAGAGGCCGTGACAGGAGGCATGAGGGCATTGGTCAAAACAAAGTTCTTTGTTGCATACATCTTGAGTTTTGTTAATACAATAAACTTTATCTTGGGTGGATGTAGACTGAATGCTCCACATGACAGATCTAATTATTGGCTGAGCGATTAGCAAAGCCCATCATTTCACTGACTGAGAAAGCTTCATTCTGTTTGATTGTTTGTCTGTCTGTCGAAATAGCGATCTGGGAATTTCAGGGTCGTTTTGTTTTATAAATAGACAGATCGAATTCGAAGATGAGCATTCTAGCTCAAAAATTGACTTTAAAAAAAAATCAAAAACCACAGGTTGCAAATGTATTTACATTATTTAAATCCACTAACACTCTGAAGCCGTAAGCCCCGCGACTTTCAGACACCCCTAAATCTCGAGAACCGCTCGTCCGATTCTCACCGGACAAAGTGCGTTCGCTTCCTCTCGTCGACAATTGGGGACCCAAAAAATGCCAAAAGTGCCGAAACGTGGAAAATACCCGTTCAAAATGCGTTAAAACGGGTACTCTTCCAAACGG
>NW_026267489.1:118386-121909 GCF_000697945.3 Frankliniella occidentalis
ATATTATTGTTTTAAGAAAAAATTTGATGGTCTCTAAAGGTTTAAATCGTGAAAGAGAACCGTCCTCCGTTTTGCTTTATCTTGTACCGTTTCGGTGCTACGGGGCATTTCTTGTCGAAAACAACGTGAAAAACACAAAATGGGCTATTAAATCGTAAGAAAGGCTTCGTGTCACAGAACTGTAAAGGGGGTTATACTAAAACCACACATTAGGGGTCGAACTGCATCCTCCTTTGGGCTCAAGGGTCCCTAGATTATCTAGTATCACTAAAACGTTGATTTTTACACAACAATCTATCAAAATTCGAACTTTTAATGAAAACCGTTACCGAATTGCAGAAGTTTCATGTCCCTAATTTTAGAGTAATAAGACCCCAATAAATGGTTCGAGGATGTCAAATTTTGGGCCCGGAAGGCCCTGTTCTCCTATACCCTCTCCTTAATTCGTCTCGGGTGTCAGCGCCGCAGGCCTAGCTTTATGTGCGCCAGGCGTGTCGCAGCGTAACATTGTTTCGTGAGATATCGCGAAGCCTGTTACGCGAGACGTGGTCTGGCGTACATATAGCTAGTACTGAGCAAGATACAATATAACGTCTTCCCGGGTGAAGGGAGGCATTGGTGAATCCGCATGGATGTCCCTGGAGGTTTGGACGGGAGGAAAATGGAGTGGATCAGCTAGGGGTTCTTCTTCCTGTTGCAATCCTTGAAAACGTAAAGAAGTACCAGAAATTTAATTTACTAGAATTCGAAAAATGACAATACGATACACGCTAGGCTGGGAATATTTTTCTTTTGCCAGTATCCACTAAACCCGTCCCAAAGCTAGACAATGTGCGCCTAGCATATATTTAGCTGTCCTGCAGTATCCTTGTCTTCATCTTGATAGGAAATTTGTCGCAAGTGGACTTACGCCTGTCTGCCAAAAAACCAGTAGAATTTCATTTGTCATAAGTGGACATACGCCACTCTTCCCCAAATTAGAACTAAAATCTTTTTGTCGTAACCCAACTTTGGTTGTGGAAGGTCACTACTAGAAGGTAAAAGAATTAAGACAATTGCCTATATATTCAGAAGGTCTACGCTTACATTTTAAATTGTTTTGACTTTGATATCATGCGGAAGACGTTTTCTCTGTTTCCTGAAAACTTAGTCCAAAAAACTTACGACAGTCCTCCCATTTGCCACAGAATTATAATAGCCCAATCGCTGTCTGTCGTGCTATCAAATATCAGGTGCAAATCAGTTGTAATCTGGCACAAACGTTGAGGGTTTCACTTTCACAAGCAGTCATAGTACTCTCTCGTCAAGTACAAGTTTTAAATTAATGCTTTCACGACAACACCAAAGGCCAAGCAGTTACTTCGCAGGCCGCAGTCAATGTGCACACTATGTACGCAATTGCGCTTTTGTTGGTGTTGGGGCTGCGAAACTTAGCACAGCAATTGTGATTGCGTCTGTAATCCTTAGCCTCAGAAGGCGTGAGCCGTTCCAAAGTGGCGAAAGTTAAATATTTGTCTTGTGCAAGCCTAAGGGGTGTGTAACCCTCGTGTGGTGTTCTAGCATGTAGGGTTGCTGAACCCAGTCGTATGGACATTGCAGGCCCTGAACACTTCGTACATAAGCATTAGTCAAAAAAATATGTGTAATAAAAAATTCAGAACGATATAGCCATTATATTACCTAGTGATTCGGCGATCTCATGAGCAGCTAAGAACTTTTGATTGGCTCCTGTGCAAATGTGAATCCATGACTCTTTTAGAGATGTTAATTTCTGGACGCAGCTGACTGCCACGACAACTACATCGGTGTCCACTGTCCGAATCATAACCCGCTCCCGGCCTTCCTGCACGGCGTCCTGGACATGGAGCATGATGCGGGTGTCGGCCTCCTCATGGTTGCAGGGAGACAGGCACCCAGAGACGTCATGATCTGCCGATGTGCTCATGCCGGTGCGGCTTCGGTAGGCCTTGTAGACGACCTTGGGGTTGAGAGTCATGGACAGGAGTCCTTCTGTATGCCGTTTTAGCACGCAAAAGTCGATTAAACGAATTTTGTACAAAGTGTTCAAAAAGTGTTCAATATCTCGACTCAACACGCAGCCATCGAAATGGGCTGCGGACCAAAAGTTTCTAAATGGTCTCAGGAACCTCTGTGCCAATTTGCATGCTTTCATCACGATTTGCAATATGTTACGACTCGCTTTGCTCGCTGGGGGGCTCCGCCCCCCAGACCCCCCGTGCGTGGGCTTTGCCCCCGCGTGCGAGGCCAAGGCCTCGCTTGGCGAGGGCTGCGCCCTCGCAGGGGCTCGGCTTGCTCAGAGCTCGCTTCGCTCGCTCCTCGCAAGCCTTCGCTTGGGGTTGTCTTAGGGCTACTTTGAGGGCACCGGCCTTCCCGGGGAAAAGGGGGGGGGGGTGCTCATACGTAGCTGCTCTTTCTTTTTTTTTGGGGGGGGGGGGGCTACCTTCCTAACCCAACAAGGGAGGGGAGTAGGGATTTTCCCAAAGGTTTTAATTGCCGATTTATAGGATTTCTTATTTGCACTTTCGCCCTTGCAGCCTTTCTTTAGAAAAAACGACGACATATGTAAGTTGTCGGAGTGTCCTGGTTGGAAGGGGGCTTCTCTTCCGTATTTGGTTTTTCATGTTTTGGAAAGGTTTGGGTAATGCGTAAAGGGGAGAGGGGGGGGGTTAAAATTTCTCTTTGCGAAAGGTGGCGTCTGAAGGTTTTTAAAAGCGTCATGGTGATGTTTTAATTTTTCAAATTTTAAAGCATTTCATGTTTGCATTTTCCTCCTTGTAGCTTTACCGAATACGAGACAACGGCGTCTGAAAGTTGTGTTTGTCCTCGGAGGGCGCGGGGGGGCGGGGGTGTCTCATACGTAGTTGAATTTTTCTGTTTCGAAAAGATTTGAGTCAAGCTGTAGGGGGGGATTTGTTGTTTATTGTTTCTTGATGTTTCAAGGGGGGGGAGGGGTCTTTGTGTTAAGGTGGTTTCAAGCACAGTTTCTCATGTCTCGGAGCATCTGCTTAGTGGTGTGGTTTCGAAAAAGGGGATCCACAACTTTTGTTTTATGCTATTTTAAGGGCAAGCGACGTATTTCGCCGTGGGATTGGCGCGTCTGAGCAATTTTCATTAAATTCGACGACAAACTGGACCTGGCGGAAAAACGGTGCTTCGGAGGCACAAACAGACAAAATTTCCACCCTACGGGTCGCAAAATGACAATTTACCTCCTCCAACATACCCCATGTTACAGTTTTTGACAACTTTATTACAAAGCATGGCCTAGCGCCGAAACGGTGCGTCGGAGAGCCCCGCGGACGTAATTTTCACCTTAGGCGCCAAAATGACGAGTTATCACCTAGGAGACCATAAAAAAATGGCGACTTTTTTGGACTTTTTTTCCCCCTTCCAAACAGCCATTTTTTACTTGGCCCTTGGCGGCCCCCAGTGAGGTCCCACGATGGAAGTGGAGGTTTTTCTGGGGTCAAATGGGGTATCGCGGATCCAAAAAGTTATGGTA
>NW_026267489.1:126397-128682 GCF_000697945.3 Frankliniella occidentalis
AAGTATTGTATTAAAGGTGAAGAAGAGTTTTCAACAGCATCGGCCTCTCCGCCTGGTCGAAAGAGTACATACTGTCTGTCTTGAAGGTGAATGGGAACCTGTTTTACAGTCGGTTCCCTGCCGGTGATGGGAAATTCCAGAAGACGCCAAGCTGCATCAGAAGAGCCAATGTACCGCCGTGTGACAAACTGTTTGACTTCGTTTTCGTCTTCTTCCTCTCGGGCCACAGAAACACGAGTAAGTGGCGTTCCTTTTGTCATATACTTAAATAAATAATGAATAATTTTTCTTGTAGAGGCAACTTCGAGGTTAAGGTGACAATTGTACTTTAAAAGGAGAGCAGCGTTATACGGGACAATGTCACAATCACTGATTGTAACCTCCTGGCCCCCGAATTCCTTTGTTTCGGTGTTCTCAGAATCTCTTTTGTAGTGCCAGAATCCTCGGTCATCTACGTGGGTTACGTCCGTGTGCGGTTTGGGGTAAAACTTAGAGCAAGCATTCCTATCTTTGTCCCAGCACGGGAGATTAGTACGATTCGCACACGGACCGTGCACCATATGCTGTAAAACTAATTCCCTGAGTCTACCCCCGGCTTCATTTTCAGCTGGGATGTTCGCTCGGATGATACGGTCGACCTCAGAGCTCTGCATTGCACCGTTCTCTACCCGAAAGGCCACATGAGCATGGGGTAATCCGCGTTTCTGGAATTCAATGACATAAATAATGTATGCCTTTTTTCCAAAAAATGCCCCACTCTTTAGGTCGCGCAGAAGCTCAAGGAGTTTCAACTGGAAAACTCTGTTTATAACAGCTGGTTCCCCGCTCGGATTGTCAGGGTGAGTCGACTGTCTTATTTCTTCCCATTTTGCATTTGCAGTAATCGTAAGAAAGTAGGATGGGTTTCCTAACCTACCTACGATAGCCATGGCGTCTAAATAGCGGTTTTTCATGTATCGAGGCCCACCTGTGAATGATTCTGGGAGATATATCCGACCTGGGACGGCACCTCCTTCCCCGTGTATTGTTTCGTTCGTGTTTATTTCACTGAGAACCTGATTGACAATTGGTCTGTTTCCAGGGAGAGCGTGCGCTGGTGTGCCTCCGGGGGCACGTACAGTGTCTGGTGTCGGCATACGTGCACCGTAACCACTATTACTTCCTCGACCTCGACCCCTTCCACGCCCTCTTGATGGAGCCGGAGGGGCAACAGGAACGACTGGTGGGGCTGAAGCCGCCGGATATGTAGCAGGTGAGTTGCGGATTTCTGCAGCAGCACGAACTTCATCGAGTGGCGCTGATCGGAGTCCCCCAGTACGAGCCCCATCACGCTGGCTATGGAAAATGAAATTGAGCTTTTCCTCCTCGTACCTTGCATACATATCAACAAGCCACGTTTCTGACAATCTGCCAAACTGAGAAAATCGTGGCTGGGAGAGGAGAAGGCAGCGGGTATAGTCGAATTGAGAAAGTTTGTTCCCATAATTATCTAATCTATTTATGTGCCAGCCTGGTGTACCATGTGGGTAGAGCAAAGGATATTGAAAAGGTTCAAGGAGTGGATGGAACGTGTCAATTGACTGCGGAAATGAATTTTCCTCCCTTTTCCAAATCGTTAACTTACGAGGATTATAAGTTGCAGGGTCTGTACAAATCAACGCCGCTACCTCCCTTGACGTCCGCTGCTCTAAGAGGGGACCATCTCTTTGTCTTGTTGTGTTTTCGAAGACAAGGCGTGCGTTTTCACTCTCAGCAGCACCGAGTTGTCGAAACAAAGGAATAAGTGGGTTGTGCGTGTTGAGGTAGTCACAGATGCTAATTGCTACCAGCGGATTAAGCGAATGGGGTTCAATAAAATTTTCCATGCGACTTTGCCCATCGTCTACGTACATGGCACTGTGATTCGGGTATGGCCCATGCCAATTGATGTCAAAGACCCTGTGATACACACGTCCCTGAATTTTAATAAATGAAAGACCAACACGGGGGTGATGGAAACCTTGTGGAATGACTAAAGCCGAAAAAGCATATGCGTCGTTAAAGAGACGTGGATTCCTTAAAAATGCAGGGCTGCTGTAAAAGTCTGCATCAAGGGGTGGGATGTCTTTTTGAACGTTGAAAGCTCCACCCTTGCAGCACCAAGCTTTACGGTCATATTCTTCGTTAAAAAGTCGGGCTTTGCAATGCGGGCACTTAAGACAAGTTGGAGAAAACAAGGAATGATTTTCGAGCGTGTACTCAGAGACCTTGTTAAGGTCATCGCCCTGAAATTCCCCAATCAGCCT
>NW_026267489.1:128732-141334 GCF_000697945.3 Frankliniella occidentalis
ATTTATATCGAATTTATTCTGTTTTATTTTCTGCATAGTATTGAGTAAGAAAGTAAGAGGGAGGAAGTGCCTCGTGTATATATCTGAACTAAATGCAGTGGATTTCGAAAGCTAATGCTTACGTGTTTTTTTGTCTCTTATCCGCTGACAGGAAGGCATCGCTGTCATCGTTTCCAGCCTTGACCACGTGGAGGTCAACAGATTCCAGGCCGTGGGTGTGGTATGTAAATGCATTTAACTTACAATTAGTATCGTATAATGTATATGTTATGTATGTTAATTTTGTTCCAGGAGGCGGGGAGATACCTTGTTTATGTGTAATGCTCCCCGCTGTGGCGGCTACCCCGCCCTCCGCCGTCCAACAATCTATTACTCCAATATCTCGTTTAATTACAAGCATGATGCTGTGTTTTTGTATACGAGTAGGAGAAGGTTGTCTTCTAGGTCTGATTATTGGAGTAATAGATTGTTGGAAATGGTTCACTCCACATGTAGCCGCTGGGATGAAAAGCGCCATCCCTAAAAAGCAAATGCGAAGTTGAAAGGAGACCGCCAGAGCATGAAGTGTTTATCGCTCTTTCAGTCGACTTTCAGCATACACATTAACTTGGTGAACCATCATCGACGTGTGTTACTTTTTATGTCATAATGTAAGCCACAACTTTCCGTAATGGAAGCAAAGGATTAATGTATTTACGAGCAAATTAATGTAAATGTCACATTTAAAACTAAAATGTCACCATTGTATTGCTCATCAGCTTAAAACGTATATGGTTTATAAATTTGCTTGCTATAAATAGATAATATGTGTATGTGCTCAAAGTTTTATGTATGTTAAATCCTCAGGAGTAAGAACTGTTGTTGTGAACACTAAAAAGTGTACAGTTTGAAAATGGGTTCCTGTGATTAAATACAGCTTTACCTCTAACCGATTTGCCGTTGCGTGCAAGAATGCCCAGTCAACGTTTCTAGCTCACACCACGAAGAGGTTGGAAAGAGGGCTTCGTGAGCCGATATGAAAATTGTAACAATAGAACGTTTTATAAGTACGATGATAATGAAAACAATAATTGAAGAATAACGATAGGTAAAAAATAATGGCATCAAATCAGATATAATGTATCACAGTCAATGTATCACAGCTAATGTATCACAGCTAATGTATCACAGCTAATGTATCACAGCCAATGTATCACAGCTAATGTATCACAGTTACGTTCTAAAAAAGTAGATATCACAGAAGAATGTTTAAATAAAAATAAAGGTAGAAAAATGTTAGTACAAAATATATCACTGAAAAATTTGTGTATAAAATATATCACACAAAATTGATGGTGTAAGATTTCACACGGAATAATGTCAGAAAACAAGGCATCACAGAATTGTTTTTCGATTAGTAAGAAACTGTCTAAGGCGGATGTGTGTCGTGAAGAAGCTCCTGATAGACAATGTTTTTGACATATGTAGTTCCGTTCATCAATCGATCGTGTGAAACCAGCACTGAAAGATGCTCAGCGCGGCGTGTACGGCTGAGTGCGACGTACAGCTGACCGTGCGTGAAACAATCTGAACGGAGGTCTATGCCGGCCTTCGCAATAGTCTGACCTTGGCTTTTGTGTACGGTCATGCCGTAGCAGACCTGGAGAGGAAACTGACGACGACACATCAGGACAGCGCTGCCGTCGATCACAGGGAATTTGAAAAGGATCCGAGGAATGCCAATTAATTCTTGGCTTCCTGGCTTTCGCACTGTAATAAGTCGAGGGCTTATGCGCTCGATAATAACCTTGCTGCCGTTGACAAGTTTCTCAGCCATGTTTAAATTTCTCATAATCAAACACACGGCGCCCACCTTTAAATTAATGACGTGATTTGGAACCCCCTTTCCTTCAGCCAAATGAAGTGTCTCTAAATCAAGATCCAGCCCCTCCATTTCTTGTTCAACGAAGTCGACGCTCACAAGCTGATGCGTTTCTCCAGGAAGTTGCGCCATCACAGCATTATTAACCTCCCGAACATTTATGTTGTGGGCACAAAGGATGGCTCGGGTAGCACAAGCATCTGGATCACGTAAAATGTTGGGTGGATAGACACATTGGATAAGGTCGTCGAGCTTGTGAAGAGCCTGGATGTCTGGAAGTGCCATAAGTCTGTGGGTGTCAGCTCCTTCTCCAAACACGTGTTGTGGTAAAGTGTCATTGCCCACAGAGAGGAGAAACGATGAGTACTCATCATCACCTCGCGTTCGCTGAGGTTGAGTCAGACGGAACTGACGGAAGTGGGGCCACAAATGGGAACACTTCAGCGACGCAAACACTACATCAGATGGAGTCTTTGCGCTGGGGACGACTGGAGGAATCTGACGAAAATCACCAGAAAAAAGACATACCTTGCCACCCATCACTTCGTTTCTACCCATGAGATCTCGAAGGGATCTGTCAAGTATCTCGACAAGAAACTTGTGTGCCATAGATATTTCATCAAAAATGATGAGCTTGGCTTCGCGAATCAAGTCGGCACGTTGCTGGGTGTTTCGCAGGTTCCAGTACCCTGTTCCGTCACCAAGATCGAGCGGGAGCTTAAACATAGAGTGGGCAGTTGTGCCACCATCCAGGTTAAGGGCAGCAATGCCAGAGCTCGCTACACAAAGAACAATATCTCCTCTGGACCTTGCGTCCGCAGCGACAACCTGGAGCAGCGTACTTTTGCCGTAACCCCCGGGCGCATCCAAGAACATTAAGCGAGAGGTGGGGGGATCACTGCATTGTGGATTGCAAACATCACGGACGTACTTGAGCACAGACTTCTGCTCTTCAGAGAGATCGGGTTCCCACCTCTGTACGAAGTCTTTGAGAGTTTGAACGTCGTACAAGAGGCGCTCTCGACCCAACTCAGTGGTATCATCTTGAGCTGAAGGAAGCATGTGATCTGCAAGCTCAGACCCTTGCCTACGCAAAGCACGATCAATCTCAAGTAGAGCAGCGTTGTATGCTCTGTCTGGACTACCGGGATAACGCTCTAGCAAGTCTGCACATATCTTGTTGCGAAGCTGGTCGTCAGCCCAGATATTAGATACAGGAGCTCCAACATTGCATAGAAGGACGAAGAATCCCCGGAGCCTAGGGCCAGTCATGAATACTGCTGCCTCGTGCATTGCTGCCAGGTATTCATCATCATCATTAACCAAGCCTAGAGCCCTTGCAGCACCCTGCAACGAAGTGCAGCCGATACCACCCCTACTGCAAAGATCGTCGAACCCACGGCAAGGCAAGTGGGTTAGGAGTACGCGCAGATAAAAGAGCTCTCCTCGATTTGGCGCCACCCAAAACATGCGGCAAACTTTGCTGTCCTCTTTGCTGCGCTTCCTTATAAAATGCGTGCCATTTGGATGGGGAATAACAGGGTTCCTCGAATTCGTCGGTTCTTTTGTAAGCAAGTTGTATTTTTCGTGAAAATCCAAGTAGGTGAGATTGTCAAACTCCGGTGTGTTTGGACGAGTGAAGTATTGAATCAAGGGCGAAGAAGAGTTTTCGATAGCATCAGCTTCTTCCCCAGGGCGAAACAGTACATATTGCCTGTCCTGGAGGTGAATAGGGAGCTGTTGCACGGTTGGATCTCTGCCAGTTACATGGAATTCGAGCAGACGCCAAGCTGCATCCGAGGCTCCAATATGCCGCCGCGTGATGTACTGTTCTACTTCATCCCCGTTGTCCTCCTCTCGTGCCACAAAGACACGCGTAAGTGGCGTTCCTTTCGTCATATACTTAAATAAATAATGAATAATTTTCCGGGTGGACGCAATTTCGACGTTAAGGTGACAATTATACTTAAGGAGAAGCGCTGCATTATATGGCACAATGTCACAGTCGCTGATTGTAACAGTTTGCCCACGGTATTCCTTTGTAGCAGTGTTTTCGGAATTTCTTTGGTAGTGCCAAAATCCTCGTTCATCAACGTGAGTAACATCAGTGTGAGGTTTCGGAAAGAACTTGGAACATGCACGCCTGTCTTCGTCCCAGCATGGGAGATTGGTGCGATTGGCGCACGGACCATGAACCATGTGTTGTAAAACTAATGCTTTAAGTCTTCCGCCAGCTTCATCCTCAGATGGGATGTTTGCTCGTATCACACGGTCCACCTCAGAGGTCTGCATTGCCCCGTTCTCTACTCGGAAGGCCACGTGAGCGTGTGGCAACCCTCGTTTTTGAAATTCTATCACATATATGATGTACGCTTTTTTTCCAAAAAACGCACCACTTTTTAAGTCCCGCAGGAGCTCAAGAAGTTTTAATTGGAACACCCTGCTTATTACAGCTGGTTCTCCACTGGGATTATCAGGGTGCGTTGACTGTGTTATTTCATCCCATTTTGCATTAGCAGTGATGGTTAGAAAGTACGATGGGTTGCCTAACCTGCCTACAATAGCCATAGCGTCTTGATAGCGGTTTTTCATATACCGAGGACCACCAGTGAAAGATTCAGGGAGATAGATGCGTCCTGGAACAGCGCCCCCTTCCCCAGTTATAGTTTCATTTGTGTTTATCTCACTAAGAACCTGATTCACAAATGGTCTGTTTCCAGGAAGAGCGTGAGCTGGTGTAGCTCCAGGAGCACGGATTGTTTCTTCCGCTGGTCTCCGTGCACCCCAACCGGTGTTACTTCCCCGTCCACGGCCTCTGCCACGCCCTCTTGATGAAGCTGGAGGGGTATTAGAATTGTCTGGAGCAGACGGAGGTATACGAAGAGGTCTGACAGAATCTACAGAAGCACGAACTTCATCGAGCGGTGCCGATCGAAGTCCGCCAGATTGAGCCCCGTCTCGCTGGCTATGGTAAATAAAGTTAAGCTTTTCTTCCTCGTATCTCGCGTACATATCAACAAGCCACGTCTGTGACAGTCTGTTGAATTGAGAAAACCGTGGCTGTGACAGAATAAGGCACCGAGTGTAGTCCAGCTGAGATAACTTTCTACCATAATTGTCTAACCTATTTATGTGCCAACCAGGCGTGCCATGCGGATAAAGTAAAGGATACTGGAAAGGTTCTAGTAGGGGATGAAATGAGTCAATAGACTGTGGAAAAGAATTACGCTCCTTCTTCCAAATTGTCAACTTCCGCGGATTGTAAGATGAAGGGTCTGTACAAATCAATGCTGCTACCTCCCTTGAGGTTCGCTGCTCAAACAGTGGGCCATCTCTCTGTCGCGTTGTGTTTTCGAAGACAAGGTGTGCTTCTTCGCTCTCCTCAGAACCCAGCTGTCGAAACAAGGGGATGAGTGGGTTGCACGTGTTAAGGTAGGCAGAGATACTTGTGGCTACAAACGGGTCAAGTGAATGGGGTTCAAAAAAATTGGCCGTGCGGCTTTGCCCGTCATCAATGTACATAGCGCTGTGGTTCGGGAAGCGCCCCTGCCAATTAATGTCAAAGACCCTGTGGTAGACCCGTCCTTGAATTTTGATAAATGCTAAACCTCGCCGGGGGTGATGAAAACCCTGTGGGATGACTAAAGCGGAAAACGCATATGCATCATTAAACAGGCGTGGATTCTGCAAAAATGCGGGATTGCTGTAAAAGTCAGCGTCGAGGGGCGGGATATCTTTCAAGACATTGAAGGCTCCACCCTTGCAGCACCACGCCTTACGATCTGACTCTTCATTAAAAAGTCGTGCCTTGCAATGCGGGCACTGTGCACAGGTAGGTGAAAGCAGCGAAGGATTTTTAAGTTTGTACTCAGAGACCTTATTGAGCTCATCGCCCTGAAATTCACCAATTAAATTGGACCTCCGAAGTTCTGGTGGTAAATGGCGAACAGTTGCCCGTTCATACTGTCGCACAGCCGCACGGTTTACTTGTGGATTATTAGCACTATACTGAGCGACAGCAGCACGGTTTATTTCAGGATTCTCTGCGGTATACCGAGCCACAGCTGCACGGTTTATTTCAGGGTTTCCTACTGTATACCGAGCCACAGCAGCACGGTTTATTTCAGGGTTTTCAGCGGTGTACCGAGCCACAGCTGCACGGTGTATTTCAGGGTTCTCTGCGGTATACCGAGCCACAGCAGCACGGTTGACATCCGGCTGTTTCTTATTGTACCGTTTGCTGGCCTCGTTTCTCTGTTCTGCCAAAGTAAGTAATGAAACCTTTGGCCTACCCCGTTTAATTTTCTTAGGGCGACCCCCTTTATTCCGTGCAGGCTGACCACCCTCACTTTCAGAAGAAGAACCGTGCGTTTGAGGAACAAGCTCAACTGATGAGGTGTCATCAGGATCAGTCGACACAGTAGAAACTCCAGCGGCATCTGACAGCATGGAAGAGGTAAGTGATGAACCATTTGACCGTGAACGCTGTACCTTTTTGGGGGACTTATTTTTTCTTCTTACAGGCTGAGCGCTGATGTCTCCAGTAGAAACAGATGTGGTTTGTAAAATGTCTCGAACGGCAGAGAAACGCAGAGGATCAGCTGAGTGGGATACAGTTTCACCCGTGTCTGTCTGTTCTGACGAGGTATGTGAAACAGACTTAGTTTGATTGCTTGTAACCCTTCGTGAAGATCTTCCCTTTTTTCTGACAGTCTGAAAACCCTCTTCATCCTCAGATGCATCGCGTTTGTCACAGGACTGGTCAACGGCAGGGGAACCAGTTGGACCTGCAGGAGTGCTAACAGAGTTACGTGGTACTGAAGGTTTGACCTGAGAGACAGATCTGGTGTCCGCCGAAGTGAAGGTAAGAGATGTAGAAACATCTATGTTCAATGGTTGCAAGGCGACTGTAGGACCTTGTGTACCATATGCTTGGGCCTGTTCTTCATCCTTACTCTTGCCATCCTCCAGAGGAATGACTTTCAAACGGTAAACGTGAAAAGAGGAGGAGCCTGCTGCAAGACACAATGCTTGGACAAGAGAGTCAAGAGTCCCGTACCGGAATACCCTTACTTTGTTTTCAAGCTCATTTTGCTGGTCAACCACACCTGCACTGTTCGCCCTTTCAGTGTTGAAGCTGTAAAAGGCCCCATCATGTCTCCAAAATGAAGTGGTAGATGTTATCGAAGAGCAGAGAAAGAAGGTGTTGTGTAGTGAGATAGCAAGAGCAGCACTAAGCTGCTTGGTCACATGTTGTAAGCCAGTGGCTCCTGGATGGAAGTTACTTTCTAAAATGCAAACTGTTTGAGTGAACCTTGCTTCCATCCACAAGATGACCATATCTCGGGGCAGCTCCATGGGAGTCATCTGTGCATTGCTGCCACCCATTCTAAAGTAAACATCACCCGTGGCAAGGAGCCCGTCAACAACCTCGGGGTTAAAGTGATTCTGTGACAAGACAGCCCATGCACCCGCGCTGGCAGCGTGGACCATACTGTGAGCAGGACAAGTAATATCAAAATTATGCGGTGATGTTTCCGCAGTGATAGCATACCGTGCTAACGGCGGTGTAGATTGAGGGTCTACAAGCCCTATATACATGGAAGCCATAAAAGTGAAAATTGAATTTCATCTACCGGACTTATCCCACCCTCCACGGAGCCTCAATTGGGATGCGCCACTGACGCAACAGGACTTTTCATCAGATAGATATAGCGGAAGCGGCGGGCAGAACGAGTCTGCCGGCCATTAGCCGGAGCCAGAAGCTTACCGGCCCCTCCGCTAGCCCCTTCAGCTGCCCGCTACTTTAGAAGTTACGGTCACAGTATGGCCGATTGAACACCCGGGGCTGAGAGTGTCCGCCCGTCTCACCTGAATTCTGGGCCAAAGAGGAGTGTTGGCTGGCACTGCCATATACCTCAGCCTCCAGGATCCCATTCTCCGAGGCTTCGAAGGTTGCTTTGCACGGCTAACACAAAGGTGAAGATGAAGTGTCACACGGAAAATAAGGAATGACTGCCTTTCCGGAAAGCGTTTGTAAAAAAGGATATATAAAATGGAAACTTATGTCAATGTAAGGTTGAATGTTGACGTTACGACGGGGAATGAGGTGATGAAATCGCCTCCCCGCAAAGCGAGCTTTTCAAATGCAGCAAAGAATGTTGTTAAATGTTAAATGTTTAACATTAAAGTTGCAGATGCAAGAGTCCAATGCTGCATAAGAAAAGGAGCTAGGGTCCGCGGAGTCGCTCAGATCTCCGAAAACAAGAATACTTATTTCCCCTGCGGTTTAGCACCAAACCAGGCGTCAAGACCTGACACACTCATAAGCTTAAGAATCAGATGAAGTCAAAGAATGAGTAAGTCACCGGGGGAGGCAGATGGGGTGTAGCAAGCGGAAGCTGTGGGTGCCTTGGACCTCCTTCGTGGGAGTGGCCCCGTAGGCGCCGTGTCCAAAGGTCTTTAGGGGGTGCCTTGGTCTGTTTCTTGACAGTGGCCTTCTTGGGCTATTTTTTCAAGGGCTTATTGAGTAAGTGGTTGTGATAGCCGCGAACAGCTGGCAAACCTTTCCAAATGCAAGTTTTGTGATGTATCTCAATGATTGTGTGACAGAGGGAGGGCAGCAAGCGCAAGCTGTAGGTGCCTCGGACCTCCTTCGTGGGAGTGGCGCCGTAGCACCGTGTCCGGAGGTCTTAGGGGGGTGCCTTGTTCTGTTTCTTGACAGTGGCCTTCTTGGGCTATTTTTTCAAGGGCTTTGAGTAAGTGGTTGTGATAGCCGCGAAGAGCGGGCACACCTTTTCAAATGCAAGTTTTGTCATTTATATCAATGATTGTGTGACAGAGAGAGAGCAGCAAGCGCAAGCTGTAGGTGCCTCGGACCTCCTTCGTGGGAGTGGCGCCGTAGCACCGTGTCCGGAGGTCTTAGGGGGATGCCTTGTTCTGTTTCTTGACAGTGGCCTTCTTGGGCTATTTTTTCAAGGGCTTCGATGGCGTTTGGTAGAAAGGAAAGTTGAAAAGGGCAAGACAGCACAGAGCATCACGGAAAGCTCAAGAAACAGGTGCTTTTCGACCGATTTCGTGGAGGTCCTTCCCAATACTGAAATTACAAGTCGAAGTTGGCGGAGGTCTGGTGTGTACCAGCATGTCAAAGTCAAATAATGAAACCAGTATTTTACACCTCATGTATGAGACAACAGGAAAAGAGAATGGTCAGCGCATGGTACTCTAGGTCTTAACTATAGTTTTCCGTGTGTCGGTTCGTCTTCAGCGGCCTCTGAGGCTGTGTTGCAAAAGTACCCGACACCACAAGCGGCGGCTGGCAGTAGAAATGAAGAGGGCGGAGAGGAGGGCAGAAAAAGTGGACAGAGCGGGGTGGGGGTGTCGTTTAGGCTCGGAGCGTCCCATAGATGGCTGGTCACGGAATGACTTCTAATGTATTCCAGCTTTAACGGAATGCTTTGTTGCCAAATGGATAGCTGTAAGTTGTGTTTCAAGGAAATTAAAGAAATAAAGAAAAAGCGGATAGCTGCACAGCTTCCGGTTGAAATAATGAAGAAATGAAGATGGCAGACTATGTTCTTCGTAACAGGCTCTGCAGTAATATACAAGGACATTTCAGCTTAACGGACATGCTTAATTCTCGCGGGGTCCTTGGGGCTCTCTCTCGTGACCCAAGGCGACAAAGTACGCGCTGTTTATACGTGAGCCCGCAGGGAACGACAAAGTGGAAGTCCTCATGCTAAAGCGTATTGATTTTCTTTATTTTCTTCCCCTGATTTCTAGGCATTTCAACTTCATCGGAAGCCTTCTTTGAGGGCATGCCACACCAAATCAAAAATGCTGCACAGCCCAAGATTGCAAGTATAACGGATAATGTACGAAAGACTATGTCTCGCGTAACAGGGTTCACTTTACCCCACGAAGAACACTGTCAACGTGTATGTAGTAGTTTGAAAGCCTCATTGCAACTATGAAGGCATAAGTGCCTATGTGTCGCGTAACAGGCTTTGCTTGATGTCACGAAAATAAAATTTGAACTTTAATTCACGCAGGGGTCAGCCATTTGCACTTTTGACAAAACAAAAACTGGGCCGAGCGTCCAAACTGTCCTGCGAACAGGCTAACAGACGAAAATTTCGACTTATAGTTCTCTTTACCACAATGGTGCCTAAACGATCCTGCGGCGAGGCAAACCGACGATATTTGTGAACAAAGGATCATGAAATAGCAAGTTTCCCCTCTATACGCACGCAGTGAGACATTCTTTGACAACTTTGTCACAAAACCTCGCCTACCCTTTAAAAGGGGTATTCCGTTAGGAGAAAAAGAAAAATGATCGGGCGCGGGAGGAGCTGGGCTCAGCGAGGGCAGTACCACGCTCTTCGCCGCACCCAACAGTTTTTAATCTTTTGCTTCCGGTGTAGCCGAGCGTCCGTTTTATTGTTTTTTCGCATTCTTCTTTATTTCTACTTTACCGGGATGGTTTAAGCGGCCTAAAACATCCTGCGGGCTGGTATTGGCTGTCTCTCCTCAACCAAAGGCGACAGTCTTCAGAGACAAGGTGGCATAGAACGCCCTTTCTGTGCATGGAACGACCCTCTGGCGGATTAGCGCAAAAGGACCCGATGCGGGCTGAGCGTGTACCAAGAAGAAACAAGTTCCGCCCAGAAACGGAGTTAACAATACATGATAGCGAAATTATAGCGTCTGGGCTGAAGAAAAAACGTTAACACTTCGTGCAAACTGCAAAACGAACTCTTGATGAAAGAAAGTAAATTGTGTATCCTAATCATGTAAATAAAGAAGTAAGCATTTTGTCAGTCGTTGGCTGAGCAATTAGCGAAGCCTATGACTCCGTCTAGTCGGAAAAAAACTGTTCCTGACTGTCTGTCTCTCTGTGTGTCTGTCCGCACGATAAGTCGAGAACAAATTGGGCTAACGACCTGGGATTGTCAGGGTCGTTTTGAGTCATAAAGAGACAGGTCGATTTCGAAGATGAGCATCCTAGCTCAAAAATCGGTGTTTAAAAAGATCAAAACCGAGTAGAGCCCTACGGGCGAAAATTTTGACCGATTTCCTCTAGCTCAAACCGTTGAGGCGCTAGAGGGTATTTTTGATGAAAATAAGCGAAAAAATGTACAACCCTACATGCTTAGTCGAGGTGATGTGCTGTGACGGGCCGCAGGCATGTACCTTTGTGTACATTTTCCCACTACCCGACTCAGGTGTGAGCGCCGCAGGCCAAGGCAGATGTATGCCAGGCGCGTCGCAGCGAAACAGTGTTTCGTGAGATATCGCGAAGCCTGTTACGCGAGACGTCGTTTGGCGTACATCTACCTTGTAACACTGAACATAGAGGTGTTTGCTCGGACCAAGGCACTGACCACCTGGTACTGTGCCTGGTACAGCACAGTGCCAGTTGTTGGCGGTACTAAAGTTATATGGAATAAAGCATTCAGGTAGGCCTAAAGCTGAAATGCAAAAGAACGCGGGGAAAAAGAAAACTGAAATCACTATGCTATAAGCATGAAGACTTCCGGTTTCTTGTTGTCTGCACTCTTCTGCATTTCAGCTTTCGTAGATACTTTATTGCGATGCAACAGGCGGTCTCCACGACTTGGCGCTCTAGACCGCGGAGCGTGTGGTAGAAACGGATCCATTTAAAAAAGACCAGACAAAGAGCGCAGAGCCGAGAAAAGCAGCCGGCCACAGCGTGCGGGTGCAGCCAAGCCTAATCTACCGAAGGGAGGGACGTACAAGAAGTGAGGGGGCGGGGGGGGGTTGTTGCACGGAGTGTCCCTGCAAGCGTAGAGTATTTGAAAACAATTTCAACAATGCAATGAGGTGCGGAGCGGAAGTAAGAATAACAAAAATAGACGGGGGAAAGGGGCCCGTACTCCTCCCAGCATGCCCCTAACTCCTGCCCGGGCGCGCCCTCATTCAGACCAGTAGAGGAGAGGAGCACGGAGTGGGAACTATTGTTCTTCTTACCACCACTCCGCGTATCATGTGAATATACTATTAAGAATAATTACATGGCTGACAATGTCCCGCGCAACAGGCTTCGCAACGAAAAACTTAGTATGGAGACCAAAGGCTGTTTCGGAGAGGCAGAGAGAAAAATGTTTTGGTTTAGTACCGCAAAATGACGATTTGCCTCTCTTATCGCACGCCGTGTGACATTTTTGAGCTACATGACTTTAGGGCATCTCTCAAGTGGTTTTGCATCAAAAATCAAAAAATCAAAAAACCAGATCTACAACTGTTGTTTTATTTTTTCTGTTGCGAATTCCACAGGCAGCCGAGGCATGCGGGGGGCGCACACGGTGTGACTATTTTGGGAAAATGCCAAGTTTTGTCGTACTCATTCCAGTACTGAGGGCATTGCATGACATTTGAGGTACGACCGATGCTCGGTCTTCTTACTACCGCTCCGCGCTCCATTGGAATACCCTGTTCATTGAAATGAAAGGCAGACTATGTCCTGCATAACAGGCTTCGCATTAAAATTAACCCTGTGTGGTTTACTATCCGAAAAATAAAGATTGATCTGGACACAGATCGTAGCAAGAATCGTGAAATCGTGAAAGTCTCACGTAACAGGCTTCGTGTTGAACCAAACCCGGTGTGGTGTATCCAATCCAGGTTTGAGTAAGGCGTGGGGGTGTGGTCTTTGTTCAGTGATTTAAAACCCTTAACTTGAGGTTTCAACCGCAGCTTTTCATAAATTGGTTGGGCATCA
>NW_026267489.1:141384-142605 GCF_000697945.3 Frankliniella occidentalis
AGCAGCCAGACGGAGCCGTGCGTGGCGTGCGGTGCAGCCAAACCAAATCTACGGAGAGGAGACAGGTGCAAGAAAAGGGAGGGGGGGATTCTCCGTGTTGCAATGAAGCACGGAGGGGGAGAAAGTAGAACAAAAAAGGGGGAGAAAAGGGGCCCGCACTCCTTTCGGCCTGCCTGCAACTTCCTCCGGGTGCACCCTAAGAATACCCTTTTAAGAATAATGCAAGAGTGGCAATGTCCTGCGCAACAGGCTTCACAACGCAAAACTTGGCTGAAAGGTGTTTCGGAGATGCAAACGGACAACATTTTTGATGATAAGACCGCAAAATTTCGATTTACTCCTCTCCTTGCAAGCAGTGTGTTTTTTTTAGCAACATGAGTTCAGGACATCACTTAAGTGGTTGTGCATGAAAAATATAAATATAAATCAAGAATCAAGAATCTATATTGAAAGCAGATGATTCCAATAAATTAATTGTTTTCTAGTTTTCCCTCATAATAAGCTGCCATTTGTTAATGGTTTCTTCTTACTTGCAATTTTGTAATGTTGCGTACAAGCTAAAAACGAGATCAAGTATAGTAAAATATTTTTTTCTGTGCAATGTACATCCGGTAATGCTGAAATGCAGAAGAATGCAGAGCAGAAGAAAACGGAAGTCAACATCTAAAGGCATAGCAATTTCCGTTTTGATCATCCCCGTATTCTTCTGCATTTGAGCTTTACCAGAATGCTTTATGGGGTATTCCGGGTAAGCTCTGCGCCGGAAACGGGAGGCGAAAATGGTGCTGGTCTGATCTCAGCCTCATGGTTTTTGTATCCGTGCGTCTGCTGTCTATTGATCTGTCCCCCCCCTTTTTTTATTTAACGCCGACACCCTTTTGCCCGCGGTACACACGAATGTTTCCACAGGCAGCCGAGGCATGCGGGGTGCGCAGTGCGCACACGGTGTGACTATTTTGGGAAAACCCTAAGTTTTGTTGTACTCATTCGTGCATTGAGGGCATTGCATGACATCCGAGGTACGACCGGCGCTCGGCCCCGCCTGCGCCTGAAGACAGCGCGGGCGCATTGCCCAAGCACCGGACACCTCCAGTTTTTACTTCTCACTACAATGTCTTGCGTAACAGGCTTCGCATTAAAATCCACAGGCAGCCGAGGCATGCGGGGTGCGCACACGGTGTGGCTAGTTTGGGAAAAACCTAAGTTTTGTCGTACTCATTC
>NW_026267489.1:143964-149905 GCF_000697945.3 Frankliniella occidentalis
GTTTTTCTGGGGTCAAATGGGGTATCGCGGATCCAAAAAGTTATGGTACGTTTTTGTAGCAGTTGTGGTTGTTGCCAAACATTTATATCAATGAGTCAGTGAGTCAGTCAGTGGGAGCGCAGTTGTATAGTATTGTTGATGATTGATTGATGTTGATGACTGATGTACGGCAGACCACGTCTCGTGTAACAGGCTTCGCGATATCTCACGAAACACTAACGCTGCGACGCGCGTGATTCGACTGCGTACCCAAGCCGCGTAGGCCGGCGCCTCGGAGAGGCTACACGCGTTCTCGCCTCCCGCACACCAGAGGGCGAGTCCATCGCATCGTGCATCGCCCAAGGGCGGTTGGCGGTTCAAAGTGAAAATAGACATGCATGCATATTTCGTGTTCGCAATTTCCACTAAAACCGTTGTAAAAGTGTAAAATGGGTCCGAAGAGACGGGTGAAGAAAGGTGAAGATGATGATACTAAATTATATTGCGTCTGCCGAAAGGTCGACGATGGTGAAAAGTAAGTTTGGGCAATTTAAGTCATCAATTTCATGTATTCCCCTTGTCGGGTATAGAACCTACAGGTGCAAATTATGTGCTTTGTATAACCTTAGGGCAAATTTATTTCACTGAATAAATTCTTACTTTTGCGTTTAATTTCTATGACGAAGGCAGGCTATACATCAGTAAAATGCATTTTCTGTAATCTTGCCATACATTATTGTTTTTGTGTTGATTTTACCATTAAATGTATATTTTAGATTTATGGTAAACTGTAATCTATGTCCCAACTGGTTTCATGGAGAGTATGTCAGTGTATCTAAAGAAAGTGAGTTCATTGCTTAGTAATGTAACTTAATCTGAAAATTCATAAAAAATCTTGCATTTTGAAATGAGTCAATACACAAATAATGTAATTTGTATTTCATACAAACATATCATCTTGAAATCGATGTCTTTGCAGGTGTTCCAAAAGGAAAATGAAAAAAATACCTTGCGCATAAAAAAAAATTATTACTGACAACTATTAGCATTTTGCTGTGACCCAGAAATCTACAGCAAATACGCAGCATCTTATGAGCAGCCAAATGAAAGATATGGCAAACACTGATTTAAGCAGAGCATAAAATAACTGTGACAAATCACATTCTTCCTCATAAAACACTGCATTTCAGAGTAACTGATATTTTTTTTTTAAAATATGTAATTAGTTTGATGCATTTAAAAAAAAATAAGTTTCATTACAAGATATTACAGGCAAACCAGATTGTCATACCTTGTCATATTAGTGTTCTTCAGAGATAATCGAAGCAGAAATGGGCATTCGACATGCTTGTAATGAAGATTTTTGGTCTTACTGCTAGGCATACCTGCCATTGTGTTATGATGGCAACAAACCATTACATTCGATCAGACGCATGAATAAGGCATTAACAGGTAAGTCTCCCACAGCAGCAATCACCCTTCCTCTTAATCTGATTAACTGATTATTTGGTATTCTTAGCAAAACACCTTGATTTTGGAGAATTTCTATTTTCTCCCAAATCGGTTTTATGAACAAGTTTGGATTTTTTTTCCAAACCACAAGCCAGTAATAATAATATTTTCCTTTTGCACTCTCTGTTTGTACTTTAGCTCATTAATTGTTAAAAAGATTGGCTAAATAGAAAACTTTGCACTTTTTAAGAGGGCAACACCATCAAAGTACATTGTGAAACTGATATTGTTTGGATCAGAGAGAAATCCTTCCTGCGCAAGTTCATTATAAATCTCACCATCATACAAATCCTCAGTATTATAGGCATTCTTCTTCACACGATTAAATTTAAATTGAAGAGATTCTGCAAATCCTGGTCTTATACAGAAACTTTGAAGTTGTTTTGTCATTGAACATTCAATAAAATATTGGACATTATTGTTCCTTTCATTGAGATCTTCATTATTAGGATCATCAATTTCATCATCAGCATCATCATGTGCTGGACAAGAAGGACACACTGAATCCTTTGATGGTAGTGAAATTTCACAGTTCGAGCAATAATAATGCCTTGTTACATGATCCTGTGCCAACATGGGAAAATATTTCTTAAATAAATAGATTTTAAGCAAAGATTATTTTGCCCACAATGAAGATCAACAAGAGACAGTAAATCGTCAATTCAAACTCGAGACAATTTGTGGCAAAGGGCAAAAGATAAAATAGCCAAAGCACTTTGCTTCAATGTTATTCGAGAACCAGCATATAGTGGCTGGTTGTCATTTGTATCACAGTGTTCCTCTTCAAAAGTCTCCGAGTTACTCTCTTGCTCAGAATCTTTACCTGACTCACTACCATCAGCTTCACTTTCCCTATCCCCTCTCTCTCCCTGGCTTGCTCTTTCTTTACATCTCCTGCATCCCCTTCATCCTCTCTACACGCCTGCTCTTCCTGTTCACCAGCGCTTCGCTCTTTATCTATTTCTTCCTCTTCTTGTCTCTCACATTGTCTCCTATCAAAGTAAGCAAATTGTCCTGTAACCAAAACAAACAATCAGATACTTCAGTTGACATGCGTGAAAGAGACAGGAATGATGTTTTAATGCAATGATCACCTTCAAGTTCACTGCCATCGGAGTCATTAATTCCGCAATCATTTCTATCACCACATTGTCCTAAACATTCAATGTTTAGTTTTAAACCTGACGTGCTATGCTTGCTTAGCCGTTTAGGCTCATCTTGCTCCTACATGAAGGTTAGGTTTTCGGAGTGTTCCGTTCTGTCAAACGCAAGTCAAATTATTGTTGATTTCAGATATCGAAGGCGAGAACAGTGGCCAATAATATTTCTTTTGAAAGTTTGATCAGGAATGCTATATTTTCCTCGAGGTTAGGTAAGTGTTTTGCAAGTGAACCTTTTTAGGCTCATCTTGTTTCTATATGCAGGTTAGGTTTCCGGAGTCTCTCGCTCTATCCAACGAATTCGAGTCAAATTATTCTTGTCTTCAGATATCAAAGGAGGGAAGAAAGATCAATAATATTCCTTTGGAAAGTTGCAGCTGGAATGCTTTAAGTAAGGTTAGTGTCTTAAAAGCAAGCCCTATCACCATTGTCAAAAAAGGTGATGTTAATAAAGAAAAGCTTCATGAGGTGGGAAGCAACCTCTCAATTCGGTATTCTTTTTGACTGAAACACCTTTGCATTTCTTGTTTTCTGTTCCACAGACTTCTCTCTACTATATGTCATTACAAAATTCTGAGTGACGTTCGATGTTGTTAGTGCTTTTGGTTATGCTCGTGCGCAAATGAGATACAAGTTAAGATATTGCGATTGCATCAGTTACATTTAAGAAACTTTATTCAAACTCAAATTAATTCTTACATTCTTTCAATACTGAGGTTATACAGTAAAAATTATCTTCTTAAGTAAATAATTTAAGATGAGTATCACAACTTTTTGCACTGTTTAAATATTTAAGTGCAAAATTGTAAAAGTTTGTATTATACAATATACAATGTGATATTAAAGCAAATTAATCCTCATTTTTTTGTCTTCTTTCTTGATCTTGAAGGTGTAAAATCCACTACTAGACCTCTTTGGCTGTCATTTGTTGTGTTGCCTGTTGAACATCCAAGAGATGCGAATGATTGTGCATGTAGATTAAGCCTAGTATCAAGAACACTTTTCACTGGAGGTTGTTTGTTGTCCCCCTGCTTTCTTCGTATCTTTCCAAAGTATTGCTCAAGGGGATCTTGATTAAAGATTCTTGCATTTACTTGAGGAGCTTTAGCATCCCTCAACATGCACTTAGTAGCTCCTATACAGTAGGCGCTCGCTATAGTTCCGCCTCCGGTTCAGAATTGGAGTGGGTGAGTGGGGTCGCCAGAGGCGGAACTATAGCGGGCATCTTCCCCCACTCCTTCTCTACCGCTCGTGCTCGTGCGAGGAGGAAGAGAGGGGGGCCGCTTCTCGCTCGGAGTGGGGGAACCAGGCCTGGCGGGGAGGGAGCGCCGGCGGAACTAAAGAGAGCGGAACTATAGCGAGCCCTCACTGTAAAGCCCTTGACAGTTATGATCAATGATTCCAAAAAATTGGTGGCTTATTATCATTCTACTTTTTTCACTGTCTGAGTGAATGCCAGGCATATTTAAAATATCTTTCTTCCAATCTTCGAAATATTTGAGGAAAGCGTCCTCTAAAAATGTAAATCTGGGATCATCCAAGGACTGTAGGCTGCCAGGTCTGGATTTCTTGGAATTCCACCTCTCTTTGTTGAGTCCTGAAGAATAAACTGAAATAATTAATAAAACTTAAAGCAGCACATTTCTTGAAATAGTTGTACAATACAAAAGTAATACTTACTAGAATATCCTCCTTTCCATTCAAGCAATCAAAAAATTTATTCATCAATGTGATAAATTTTACTACCCAGCCGAAAATTCCGGTTAAGGTTACGGCTACGGTTACGGTTACGGTTACGACTACGGTTACGGTTACACTCGTAAATTGGACCCATTTCCGGTTACGGTTACGATTAAAGTTCCGGTTACGATTACGTTTACTGTTTCGGATACGATTACGGTTAGTCAGCCCGGTTACGGTGAGAACGTTCCGGTTACGGTGATGACGTATTGGCAGTAACTCAAAGCCCCCATGAGACCAGAGCACATGTCGCCCGTGTAAACTTTTGACGCCGAGCACAATGGTGGTGTTTTCGTTGCGGCATCTCTAACAGTTCTCAAGATAGCCAGGGGTTGAAAAATCGACTCTTTCCAAACTCCACACATAGGTTTGACTTGTGTTTCCCTTACGTTACCTTTAACCGTTTCTCCCTGCAAAGCTTAGTTTAAGCGCTACGACGTTTCAAAGTTTGACGGGCTACGGTTACGGTCGTATTCGTAAGCTTACTCGTAACCGTAAGTGTAAACCGTAATCGAACTCCGGTTACGATCGTAATCGTAAATTTTAACCGTAACCGGAGCAAATTACGGCCGTAATCGTAAACTTTGACCTTAACCGTAGCAAATTACGGCCGTAATCTTAAATTCTGGCCGTAACCGTAACCGGAATTTTCGGCTGGGTAGCTCAGGAGTGTCAAGTAATTGGAACGCTGCATTGCTAGAATGACCCTCAATACTTTTGGCTATAGAGAGACTTAAAACTTGGGTTGCAAACCGTACTGTCATGCAGCTAAAACTGGTCAGTTTAATATGAGCCTTTGACAATTTGTGGTCCCTCTACTTCTCATTTTTTGTGGTAACCCAAAGTTTTTCAATAACTTGCCATGATAAAAATTCGTTGTTTTTAGCCCGCCCTTCTGCTTTGATGAAGCTATCCAGCGGGCTTATGCAAACGACCTCGTGCTGTCTGTGTGTCTGTCTGTTCCACTAGAAGGAGATGTGCTAGAGACTTGAAATTTTCAGGGTATCTTAAGGTCCACTCCTTGAGAACGAAACGCCTACGGCAAATCCTGGCGACCACCCTTTAGGGTGTGAATGGGGGTATCCAAAGTTCAAAAACTTCTCCCGAAAAGTAATTTTTATTCTGTTCTCCTAAGGGGTAACTCGTCAAAATAGAGCCGTCTGCAGTTTTGCTCTATCTCTGACCGTTTAGGCGCTAGAGGGTCTTTTTTGACGAAAATAAGCTAAAAATTGCCATAGTGAACAATAAGTTCTAGAAAAAGGCCTTAAAACCGCAAATTAGGAAAGAAAATCTCCCCCCACCCCCAAAAAACGTTTTCTAAGCAAAAGGGTGGGTTGTAGTCGCGGTGCTTCACCGTTACATCCCTTTCTCGTGTCTGCGGGGCAAACTCAAAGACAACGGGTTTAAGCGGGCCAAAGGCCTGCTACATCATTCGATCATGTTTTTCAGCAAACCGCGTGACAGAAATGGTCGGGCCGCAGGCCCGACCATCGCCGCCGGCAGGCCAAGCAGGCCCGGCCCCTGCCGAACGGAGTTGCCGGCGGAGCGAA
>NW_026267489.1:153005-155054 GCF_000697945.3 Frankliniella occidentalis
TTGACAGATTGTTATGTAAAAATCAACGTTTTTGTGATACTAGATAATCTTGGGACCCTTAAGGCCAAAAAAGGGTGCAGTTTGACCCGTAATATGTGGTTTAAGTATTACTCTCTTTACAATTCTGTGACGTAAAGCCTTTTTATAACGATTAAATAGACCATTTTGTCTTTTTCACGTTGTTTTCGCCAAGAAATGCCCCATAGCGCCGAAACGGTACAAGATAGAGCAAAACGGACGAAATTTTCGCCCGTGGGGTTCTACTTTCACGAGTTACCCCATAGGAGACCATAAAAAATATTTGGAAAAAAAATATATTTTATTACCTGTGGCTTTTGATTTTTAAAAAAGACAATTTTTGAGCTAGAGTGCTCATCTTCGAACTCGATCTGTCTTTTTATGATACAAAACGACCCTGAAAATCCCAGGTCGCTCTCTCAATTCTTGCTCGAGTTATCGTGCGGACAGACAGACAGACAGACAAACAGACAAACATACACACTGTTAAAAATTTGGTTGTAATTTTACGACATTTTGGGGGTTAAGTTTGTTAGCGACAGGTGTTGTAATTTAACAACTTTCTGGTAACGACTTTTTTTGTAAAATAATGACTTAATCGTTAATTAACAACAAAAATGACGTATGTTACTCTGGCCGAGAGTGCCTGATCTTGAGTCGTAATTTTACGACTTTAGTTTTTATAGAACAGCATTTGTCGTTTATTAACGACCCAAAGTCGTTCCAGGGCGACATTTGTCGTATATTAACGACCCAAAATTGTTCCAGAACTACATTGTTACAAAAGAATATATTTTTCTCAATATGTGATTTAGAAATGAGATTAATGAAAGGAAATTAAACAAGACTTTTACTGAGCTGTTATGATCATGTATGATCATATTTACCCTGTTTCTCACCTTGGGTAATTTGTTTTGAAACGGAAAAAAATAATAAGGGTTGTCAAGAAACGCCAGTCAATTAATTTTACCTGTTTCTTTTGACTGTAGTAGTAGTAACTTAAAGCTACTTTGTCATCAATTTACAAATGACTCGTATTTTAACAAGCGTATAGTCGTTTTTAATAAAACAAAATCTATTGTTATAAGACGAGCGTGTTGTAATAATACAACATCCCAATCGTTTAGATTTCAACAACATTTTCATCGTTTTTTAAAAAATCAGCTTGAATTGTAATTTAACAATCTTGTCGTACCAAAAAATGTCGTAAATTTACAACTATTTTTAACAGTGCAAACAGAATGAAACTTTTCCGGTCAGTGGAGTAATGGGCTTCGCTAATCGCTCAGCCAATTAACATATCAACAGAAATTTTCAGTTTCAAATAGAACTAATGTATGAACAACTTATTGTATGATTTAAAACATGTCATGTCAAAAGACAACTTCGGTGATATATGGACTAATTCTCTAAATGACGGGAAGACTCAAGAACAAGGAAAAAGATTTCGTCTCACTTCTACTTTATGGTGATGTACCTTGTAGTATTATCTTCAATGTTTTTCTAAATAATGTTAATGTCACAAAGTTTCATTACTCCATATTATCGTGTCATTGCGTTAACGCCTCAATAAAAACATTGTGTCCGAATGATTTTGTGTGAATAATTGTGTGTTAATGCATATGTGTTTCCCTGTGTCATGTCTAGCGTTTAAAGTACAATCATTACTCAATGTTATTGTGCCGTATATTGTTATACTTTTCGATGTTCACATTATCAAAATCTTTATTTTGTGCCTTGTTTACATTTATACCATGGTAAACTTAACCTTACCTGTGTTAAAACATATTAATAAATAATTCTATGTCATGTATGCCAAATTTAATTTACAATTATAAGTTACCTGTAATTCTTGTACTTCCCCATCATAGAATTAAGATATGTTTGTTCAATTTATTCAAAAGAAAAACTGTTAAAAGTCCGGTTGTTATTGACACCCTAAGACCGTCTGCATATAAAGGTCCATCACTTATTTGCTGGGGTAGGTCCTGGAGGGTCCCCTGTCTAGAGGGTCCCCCCTGAATTTTTTAC